>NC_092049.1:118464667-118542167 GCF_003086295.3 Arachis hypogaea | reverse complement strand
ACATTTTCTATTTTATTATTATTATTATTATTATTATTATTATTATTATTATTATTATTATTATTATTATTATCATAGTGATGATATTCGTACAAGTCTATATATTTTCTCTTTTTTTTTGTTTTTTATTTTGGGTGCATTTCATAAGCTATTATTAATATATCGGACGTCCTTTTACAAATAATGCTGCATGTATACACAATTGAGAATGAAATAAATATCAAAAGGAAACATATGGTAGCCATTTAAATATGACCTAGAAAATTAATTGAGATATTAAAAATATCATAAACGAAAATATCTTTTCCATATGGATAAACCATATATATGTGATCAACAAATAAATATTGAATGCAGTGTTAAGTGTTAAAGTCGGCTACATTTATGAGCTTTTTTGGATAGAAAGAAAATGAGAAGATGGAAAACAAGATATGCCATTTACTTTTAGGATTTGATCTTCTAAAGTTTGAATTTCAACTTTAGAGAAGTATGATTTTCTACCCTTGAATAGTTTTTCTTTCATATTTATTTTTTGTTTCACCTATAAAATAAATGGTGAGAGATCATACTTTACTCTTTTAAAGTGAAATTTAAACTTTAGAAAATCCAAATCCTTACTTTTATATATATTCTTGACCGTCATTCACTATGATTGGGATGAGAAAAAAGAGACACAATTTTATTATAATGAAAAAAAATATTAAAATAAAAAGAGAAAAATATTTTTGTTTGTAGAGAACAAAGGAGAAAAGATAGAATAAAACGCAAAACAAAATTATTGTTTATAATTCAAGCATTTGATTTGTTAGAGATATAATTATTTATGTTGTCTTTTTTTATCAGCTTAAACTTTTGAAATGAATAATTTTATGACATAATATCAAAATTCATTAAAAAATTATTAGAGACATAATTATTCATGTTGTCATCTTCTATCAATTTAAATTTTTAGAATGCATAATTTTATGACATATTTCTTCATTTTTATGTTTAAATATTCCAAATGACAAACATATACATATGACTTACACATTTTAATCTATGTAAAATTTGTATATGATTAGAATCTTGATTTAACTTTTAAAATTTTTTGATATTATAGTTTTGAATAAATTGATTAATTTTTTTACTAAGTTTTTACTAAATTTAATAATAATATAGGCCAATTCTTTAGAATTTATGAGTTGGTGTTTAAAATTTATTTAATTTATTTTTTATAGTAAATTTTTTAAAATTATTTATTTTTATAATTTTTGAACTAAATATTAATTATTAATTTTATTTTGATAAATTATATACCATTTTAGACATCATATATAACAATCACTTTAATAATAGTTTACATTTTATGTATTAATTTTACAATACGTGTAATAACCGTCTTTCATTGTTGAAAATTGAGATCGATTGGTGTAAGTGGCAACATATCTGTACCAATGGTCCAACGTTACCTTATTAAGTGGTACCATATCTGTACCAACACTCTCATGACGGGCATTTCTGGAGAATTCCCATCACATTATTCAAAACAATGTATGTACACCAATTTTTATTTTATTCATGCATGTTTTGCATGCATGTACGGTTGTCGTTTCTTTCTTTATTCTCTCCCTAAAACCAATAATTTACCGTTAATAAGAGGACTGAGTGACAGTCTGACAGACATGAAAAATATAAAAAATTATATACTCAATTTGTTTTTTATCCATTTTGTTAAACGACCTAAAATGACTCTTATTTAGAGATTGATAGTATTTACTTTATACCTAAAATGATGTCATTAATAAGGTATATATTGGTAAATACTAAATTGATATCGAAAAAATTTTGACACTAATAAAATAGTATCTAATTTTTATTATTGATAAAATAGTACTTGAATAAATTTAGAATTTGACAAGCATGACCCTAAATTTGTCGGAGCACATCTCTAACAAAAATGTTGTTGAACTTATCACTGTATTTTGTTGAGATGGTAGCCATGTTAATGTACATACCTAATTAGAATTTTTAATTAAACCACCCAATCCAACCTAAAAAATCAAGATACCAAACCCCATTTCTAGAACCCTAATCCCCTCCCTCCTCAACGCACTCTCTCAACCATGAGTTTTCCCAAACCTAAAAAATATCTTTTGAACTCTAATCCAGCAAACGATCCCCCTTCCCAACGTACTCTTTTAGAATTATACTAATAAATGCAAACATAATAATATCAAAATCTATATTCAAATCTAAATCCAATCAAGCAATCAATTTTAGTATTAAAACCACAACATTCATTAAAAAAATCAGAGAAAGAGAATCGAGGAGAAGGCAAATTGATTCAATGAGAGAGACGAAGTCACAGAGACAAATCGACAACACTTGAGAGACAAACCCGCAAAGATAAACTTGAGGCGGCAGAAAGACGGCACACAGAAGCAGAGGGGGAGGTAGAGAAGACGAGCCACAGCGGAACCAAAACGGTAGCTTCAACACAGACAGAAGAGGCGCAGAGACGAAGTGCAGGGATGACGCGACGCAAATGGAAGCAACAGACGACACAAGAACTGGAGGATCCGGCGACGAGACAACTAGCGGACGCAGAGGACCTGATGACTGTGCAGTGTCGGCGACGAGACGGCCGGCAGACGTAGAGGACTTGGTGACCGTGCGGTGTCGGTGACAGAGAGTGAGAAGGTTGAGGCGCCGTTTCAGAGTGAGAGCGAGAGAGTGCATTAAGAAAAAAAAGGGAAAAATTAAGGTTAGGAGGATTTTCCAGGGTGAATTGAATTAATTAATTAAAAATTTGACATCAGCATCGTTCTCTTTGGAGACGTGTTCCGACGAGTTCATGGGAATGCTTGCCAAATTATAAAATCATTCAGGAATTATTTTGCCAATAAAAAAAAGTCAAGTCCTATTTAATCAATGTCAAAATTTTTCAAGTACCGATTTAGTATTTACTTATATATATATCTCGCATAATAAATAATTAAAAACTAATTTAACATTTTTGTTTTCTCAAAAATCACATTATTTTCAATAAATAAGTAAGACTGATTTGAATATTAATTTAAAATTTAATAATATTACTTTATTTTTTCTCCTACTTCTATGATTGAGAGAGTATTAGCTAGAATTCTAGACAGATATAAGATAGAATTATTTCAAAACAAGTGGGGTTCTTTTTGTTAGAATTTTCTAGGTTTGTTGTTCGTGTTGTTTGGTTAATTGATGTTTAATAAAAATGGATTGAATAGATATTCCCTCGTATTTAATTTGGTTCAAAGTCTACAAAATGCGTTGGGATCCATCATCAATTTCCTAGCTACGCGTTAACGTTTCTTGTAAGAGAGCCGACTGGGAAGGTTCACAGTGCCTCATGCAGAGTTATAGCCAATTATACAAATATTATTCATATATTATTAGTCATTAAAATTAACTACTAATATATATATATATATATATATATATATATATAATTTAATTTATTTTTAATATGTATTTATATTTTAACATATATTTTATACTAATAATTAATTTTAATAATCGATTTTATTATACATATAACATAATTCAACTTACTAATGTCATGCTCATCGCTTCTATTTAAATTTAAAATAGAAATATTAGGTAATTAATTATTTTTTTTAAACTAAGTCTAACTATATTATATATTTATGTACGTCTTTTTTTATCTCTTTTTTTTTACGCAACTTTCATATGGGTTCTCTTTTTTTTCTTAGTTTGCGATTTCTTTTGTCAATAATTTTTTTTACTTCTTTTTTTGTATTTTTTTCTCTTTTTTATTCCTCTTTTTTTGTTCCATTATCATGCATATTTTTTCTTTATTTTTTTAATTTTTCTCTCTCAAAAAAGAACAATGACAAGAAGAGAATAAAAAAAATCTATTGAAAGGAAGAAAAAAAAAAAAAGAAGAATCTCCACAATTAAAATTTCTATATTTTTACAACTAAACTTTATATCCTTTTAACTAAAATATCGGTATTTTTTACAGGAATTTCTTTATTTTTTTTCTCTTGTTATTCAACTAAAAATATGTATAATTCAAAATAATTTATGTACTTTTTAACTAAAATATTAGTGTTTTTAAATGAAAATTTTTGTGTTTTTTCTGTTAAGACTAATCAGGTAATTAGTATTGCAGAATCTAAAACTAATTGTCACTACAAAAAAATCGTTGAATACTGTTGGATTTACCGACAGAATTACAGAAATAATCTGCCAATAATTTGGCACCAAATATATGGTTTTGCGCCCACGTACCATCAGATTTTTTTCCGGCGAATCTTACGGTAAGTTCAATTAATTTTTTATTTTTTTTTAAATTTTTTTGAACACAATTAGTAGTCAAATTCTAATTAATGAAAATCAAATAAGAATCTTATTAAATACCGTCAGCTACATATGCAATGTAAAATATCAAGTGTACATATATATTAATAAGTCAAATAAATAAGTTACAATCAAATAAAGCATAATAAAACCCTAACCTCTACGGATCTTAATAGTCGTCGTCGTCATCTTTCTCCTGGTCCTACTGAGATAGCGGTTTAGGCAGTGATGTCGCTACCTCTCCAGCAATGTCGCAGCCACGAGCGCGCATCTTCTCTTGCTACACCGCTATCTGTTGCCGCAAAGCTGAATCTGCTCTAGCTCCTGCCTAAGCTCTAGAATGAGGAAATTTGTATCTGCACGTACAAGGATCTCGTTATATCTCTGCTCAGACTATTGCAGCTATTGAGCTTGTTTGTGAAGGCTCTGGGTGAGATTCTGCACCTGCTTCCTTAAATCGACGTTGTCCTCAGGATCGATAGGGATAGTGGCAGAGGTGGTCGAAGCCCTCAATGGGGAGGTGCAGAGGTTGCTGGCGAAGAACGACCCCAACCTGTAGACCCGATTCTTGTACGGCTCAGATGCAGTCTCACGCCAAACCGTATTAGGATCGACGACTGAAGTAGCGGAGTTGTTGCCATCCTCCCCACTATGTTGAGATTGTTGGGTCGCGACCTCCAATCTACAGTGTAGGACTCCTGTATAACGCATGTTATGATTAGGACGATAGTTAATTGAAATCGAATACATGCTAAACTTTATACCACATAACGTTTACTCACATAATAATCCGCAGACTGCTAATCAGCAAAATTTTGGCATAACCTCTCCTAAAATATGGACATATCCACCTTTACGGTTCCCACAAATTTGACCAACATCAATCCACGACATCAGTTAAAATTCGATTAATTTCAACAAATCTCATAAACAAAATATCAAATTAGAAAAGATCAAATCTAAAATATTCCAACACATACAAAAATAGCAACAATTTATAAATTTTAACTAATTTATAAAATCAATTAGTCCAATACTAAGTTCAAAATAGCAACAAGATATCTATTGAAGTTCAGTGATTAGCAATAAAAAATAGAGATGATTTACAATAACGTTAGTTCAACGATGATTTACATCAACATTAGTTTTGTAACACTCTCACCACCAGAGTGTCACGGTTTTAGTTGCGTCACTCTGATAACGAGAATATTACAACGACTTTTATATATGACCATACATAGTTTGCGTTACTCTGATAATGAGAATATTACAACGACTTTTATATATGACCATACATAGTTTGCGTTACTAAGAGTCTTTACCTGAAATCCTTATTGACTATTCTTCGAAAAATCGAAAACACACACACACACACACACACACAGAGATACATCTCATCACACTTTACAGTCACAAGAATAACTTATTCAAGAATAATTACAAAACTAATATACAAACACATATCATAAAATAACAATTCCTATCTCTCTTCACAAAAATACAAATATCGATAACAAGGCGAGGAAAAATATCTAAGATAATAAAACAAATAGAGTACAACCAAATACTCAGTAAAATTTTCATAGGCTTTCCGTATTTTTCCTAAAAAAGATAGGACTGTAGGGGGTGAGAACTTAACCACTGCACACAGTCTCAGTAGAAGGATTTCAGAATCGTTATAAAAGGATATATATATATAAAGAAAATTCGTTTAACAGCAGTGATCATTGCTCGTCTTATGAATCTTTTCGCCAAACTATCCTTTCCTTAATTCTCGATCAATGGGCATATTATTCACTAATTCAAAATCATGTGATTTTCCTTCCAAAACAAAAAATCATCAAAACTCCAATTTATATCAGATTTAGGCTATAACCCTCGTCAATCTCATTTTTAAAATCCCGTCTTAATACAACTTTTCAAACAATAACAATTAATCATCCCAAATCTAATTTCACAAGGATTCCAACATCAACAAACACATCCATACATATGAATTTTCACCAAACTTACCAAGGGATATAACTTACCCAATCACGGCCTCTGGCCCAAAATTTGTTCACGTTCAAACAATCACGACCTCTGGCCCAAAATACACCATAACACATACACATTAAGAGATATAACTCAATTAATCACGGCCTCCGGCCCAAAATTCATTCAATCATCTAGTCAATCTTTTACAAGCCACCACACTCTATAATAAATCTAAACCAAGAAATCACAATCACAAGAAATTAGACAGTCAAATAAACAATCACAGAGAATAATTATGACAAGTAGTACAATTAACAGTTACCCAAATTATCAATTAGGCAAACCAAGCAATTATAACACACCCAAACAATTGCAAACAAATGCAGTATGATTCATGCCTGTCTTACTGGCCGTGAGCTCACGTGTCAGTTAAAATCCCAGACCTGACACATCTGGTAGCCAACCCAAACATTGTCTCTTTGTCGTGCATCACCAAGAAGAACAACAAGAAGGGAATCCTCAACCTTTTGGAAGGGAATCCTCAACCCTCCACCATCTTACTGGAAGCTACGCTATCTGGGATATATTGTCCGCCACACTCTTGGGATATAGTGTTCGTCACACTTCACAATCAGAGAGAGACTGTGATGCAATGATAGGGAATCCTCAACCTAACTTGTTTATACTGTAATACCCGGTCTAACCGAAATTTAGTAAATAATAAGTTAAATAGGAGCGAATATGGTTGGAA
This sequence comes from Arachis hypogaea, assembly GCF_003086295.3. Lineage (NCBI taxonomy): Eukaryota > Viridiplantae > Streptophyta > Magnoliopsida > Fabales > Fabaceae > Arachis > Arachis hypogaea. Next base: position 118,535,098 of record NC_092049.1, on the reverse strand, counting down.
GATTTGGCAATTGGAATTTGATAATTTAAATACGATATTTGGATTCAGTGAATTTTTCCGAGTCGGAAAATATAGTTTTCTGCGTAAAAGTGCGCAGTGGAATTTTGACCGGCAGTACCGGCTGAGATCTGTCTGGTACTACAACTGAGGAAATTGATTATGGGTAAATAAGATTAAGAAATGAGGAATTATAATTAGGGAAGGTAGAAATATTTAAAGTGCGATTTAGAGCGCTAATCTTAAAGGTTTTGGCCCAAAATTGGGCCAATGGGCAAAAATAAGTGAACCGGGTCTAAGTGGGCCCAAGACCCAACATATATAAACATTAGTTGTGAGCATTTCAGCTCATTTTACCCTAAAAAGAAGGGTTGGGGCGCTGATTTGAGAAGAGAGAAGAGAAGAGAGGAAATCTAACTCTCTTTGATCTTCAAACCACCATAACTTGAGCTACAGAGCTCCGATTGACGAGCCGTTTGCAGCCACGCGTCGCTCTTATCATCCTCTACAATTCTATCTAAGTTTGGTGGTGAGTATTTCATTCATCTCTGCCCAGTTTTCGAAATTCCCCACTGTTACACGTTTTTGGGTAGTTAGTGTTAAAATCTTGTGATTTTGGGTGTTTAGGGATACTCCAACATAGATTCTAAGTGGGTTCTATCCCTACTTCATATGGGCTGAGGTAAGAAGTGCTCAAACCCTTGTGATTTGTCATTTTTATGAGCCCTAGGTTGATGTATGTATGTGACATTGGTTATGTTAGTGTATTTGGTGATGTTGGTGCACAATTGGGAGATTGGTATTGCTTGAGGAGCTTTGGTAAGGCTTGGAGCTAAGGTTGGTGAAGAATTTCAAAGAAGAGGCTCAATTGGTTTGGCTACAAGAGGTACGGTTTAAGTTTCATTTAAGTACCGTGTGTTGTGATGAGAATTCCTAGGCTAGATGCCCCTAGGATTAAGTTTGGATTGTGTAAATGGTTGGTGCTAATATGCATAGTTGATATGTAATGTGAATTAATGATTGGGTTGAGAATTGTGTGACCTTGTATGCTTGGTGTATTGAGAATTTGATGTACTGGGTAATGAGTATTGATTTGTGGTTTATGCATTTAAATTGTGAAAATTGGGCCGGAGGCCGTGAATTTTGGGCCGGAGGCCGGAAAGAGGTAAGAAAGGTAAGTCGATGTGTGCATTGTATGATGGCACAAGTGATTGGATGAATTTTAGATAATGAATATATGAATGATTAGGTTGGTTATTGAATAATAAGGTTTGAGAAGTTGAAGTGTGGAATTTGGTAATTTTGGGTGAAATTATGTAGACGAGGTATGTTTGGTTCGGTTGAGATATATTATGTGATCATATATGTGATTATGATTATTGATGCCTTGATGGTATGATGATGCATTAGAGATATGTATGTTGTGATATATGCTTGGGGAATGATTAAGGTTGATTTGTGGGTGAAATCACATGATAGTGAGTATGATATTGATTACGTATAATGATGGTTGATTGGAAATGGTATTATTGGAAATTGGGATGAGGAAGGATGTATGACATGATATTGTGTTTGTCCTTTAGCCATTTGATTGAGAAGTGTTAAAATGGTTAGATGTGGTTTTGGGAATTTCTGGTAAAGTGTCAATGTGTGAGTTGAGGATGGCTTGATGTGGATTTTGGTACATTTTGATTGATTTCAAAAAGGGTTGAAATTGGCATGTTTTGGTTGATTTTGAAAAGAGTTGAAAATGGCTTGTTTTGAAAATGGCACCTAGTGGTTTTGTATGAAAACATGGTTTTTGGGCATACTTTGACGGGACATAACTTGGACTACGGATCTCTGTTTTGTGCCAAATCTGTTTAGAAATGAAATTGGATCCGGGATGTCCATGCCGTTTGAAGAACGGGTGAAAAATGATTTAAAATGAGAAAGTTATGTTCGTCGGAAGATTGGGGGTTGAATCTGTAAATTCTGCAGCTTTTAACTTAGAAAATTTTTAGCAGAATGACCCTCCACGCGTAGGCGCACTTGGCGCGTACGCGTCGTTCTTCAAGAAGGCACTATCCACGCGTGCGCGTGGTGTGCGCGGGCGCGTCGATGCTCTGCACCAAATGTCCAGCTATTTTCCCGAGAGTTGTGCCAGAGTTGTGCCAGTTTTGTGCCTGGGGCGCAAGAGCACCCACGCGTACGCGTGGCTGACGCTTGCGCGTCGTTTGGCTATTTTTCAACCCGCGCGTCCGCGCGTATGACGCTTGCGCGTCGATGAGTTTTGTGGCCATCCACGCGTGCGCGTGGAGTGCGCGTACGCGTGGTCCTGTTTTCATGCCAAAGTTGATTTTTGAGTTTTAAAAGCCAAATCTCATACTTCTAAGCCTCCGATCTCACCTCTTATGTATTAAATCATTCTGATATGCCTAGCAATGAGCTAGGGGAAAAGTTATGATCAATGATGATCAAAGATGATTATATGAGATATGGAGGATGACGGTGGAAGTACCGTGTATGCCATGAGCCGGAGGGCTATATTTATTGATAAATGGCCCGTTCTTGATTGGACCATGAGCCGGATGGCTGAGTTATTGCCGGGTTACGGCAAAGCCATTATTGTTTATGGCTGAGTATAAATGCATATATGATTAATGAATGAATATGTTAAATGGATAATAATGAAAAAATATTGAAATGTGATGTGCAACCCCGGGTAGTAGGCAGTGGCGTTGTCCACTTGCTCCGGGTATGAGACGGGAAAGGAGGATTATGATAAACGAGTTTAATCGTGGGGTTTTGAATAAATGTGTATTTGTGATACCTGGGTAGTAGCAAGGGTCGTGGTTCGTCCCGCTTGCTCCGGGTCATTGTCTGAGGATTGATAATAATGAAGGGTGATTATGAATAAATGTTTATTTGTGATACTTGGGTAGTAGCAAGAGTTGTGGTTCGTCCCACTTGCTCCAAGTTAATGTTTGAGATTTGGTAACAATGAATGTTGATAATATGAATTGAGATTGAATGAATATATGTTTGAGATGCCTGGGCAGTAGCAAGGGTTGTGGTTCGTCCCACTTGCTCCGGGCCAATGCTTGAGATACCTGGGTAGTAGCAAGGGTTGTGGTTCGTCCCACTTGCTCCAGGTCAGAGATTGCGACGCCTGGGTAGTAGTGGCAGTAGTGGTGAATCCACTCGCTCCAGGTTGAGCTTTTAGACACCCGCCTGGGTAGTAGCCGCAGTAGTGATTATTTCACTGGCTCTGGGTTGAGCGGGCAGTAGCAAGGGGGTTGTAGCTCAAACCAACTTGCTCCGGAAGGGGTGTTTCTGTCCAATGGTTAGCTACCAGGACATGTCGGGTTGGCTATATAACCGACAGATGATATCATCAGCCATAGGGCAGGCATTCATCATTTGCATATGTTTGAATTGTTTGGGTTTGCCATTTGTCTTGGATTTCTACATCATATATGCCATGTTACCTGACTATATACTACTTGTTCTACTTGTATCATGTTTGTGTATTACTTGCCTGTATTGCTTGTGTTTGTACAACTGAGAGGCCCCTCATGCTGGTGTCGGTGGGTGTGAGGGCTGTTCTTGATGGGATGAATTGATGATGCGATTGCATGATGATGTATTGATATAGAACTGTTGAGGCAGAACAACTGGTGATGGTTTTGCTTATGATTCTGAGTCTGATTCGTGGAAGAGTCAGCGAGTTGGGAAACATGTGAAACATGAATTGAATTTAGCACTCCCTTATGACAGTTGCCTATTCATGGATTAGCGAGAACCTAGGATGAATAATTGGTGAAGAAGTTTAGGATGCTTAGTGAGTTTTTGTTACAGTACATTGAATTTATTTGGCACTTTTACCGTACTGGGAACCCATGGGCCCGGGGTTTTCATTCCGTATATATCTCTTGTTTTTCAGATACAGGTCCAGGTGCTCAGAAGTGAGTTGTGGGTCGTCTGAGAGACGGCGAAGATCTTTATTTCCTCTACTTTGTGTTTTGATTAGAATCTCTCCACCTTTGTTTTGGAAAGTTTATATTATGTATTGAACTCTTTGAATTTGCCTATAGAGGCTCTCATGTTTCCTTCGGGAGAGATTAGGATATACTGTTGTCAACTAATTTCATAATGTACTCTAGCCGACCTAAACTTCGTGGGTCGCGACTAGTAGCTATTTACTTATGTTATATATATCTATCTGTTATCTATCTCTTAATCTCCTCTACGCCTTGTCCGTATATCGTTTTCGGCTTCACGGTTTATCTTTTGTTGTCGAAACGTGAGAGATACGTCTTCGCGATTTTATTTCTACTCTTTTCAGGCTTCTCAATTAATACTGCTTTCGAAATTACCTATATTTATTTATTAAAAATCCACCTGAGAGTCGTACCACCGTAATATCATTGACTTATGACTCGAGCATAAGGATTTGAATATTAGGGTGTTACATATACCACAATCGGAAATTGAATAGAAGGAAATTTTCAACCTTCTATCCAGTCCCTGAATGTAACAAGAGAGGGAATCATCAACCCCACTTGTCCACTGTAACACAAGAGAGGAAATTCTCAACCTCAACTTGTATATAGAGTAGGATAGTGCCACCATCCTTACCATAGGCAGGACGAACAACCATCCCACAACATCAATCATAATCTCATTTCAATCATAATCACAATCAAACATAACCAAGATCAAAATCAAAACCACAATTATACATAATCATATTTCAATCAAACCTCATTATAATCATAACCAAAATCAAAATCAAAATCATAATTCATTATGTTCACATTTATCACTAGGATAATTATCCTCAAACCGTGAGTGGGATAAAATCATCATCCTCACCACAGTTGGGAATTGAACTAAAGGGAATCCTCAACCTTCTATCCAATTCTCTGATGCAACAAGAGAGGAAATCTTCAACCTAAATTATTCATCGCAACTTAAGAGAGGGAATCCTCAACCTCAACTTGTCTATCCGTGAGCTCACAGAGCCACCGTTCTCACCATGGGCGGGACGAACCACAATCCCACAACAGTTATATTCCGTTTAACAATTTTTCATTGGGAATTACCCAATTCAATCCGTTATACTCACCCCAAATTCTTTTCACCAGAAGACTAAAAAATTACCTTATTTTCCCAAATCAAAATCTTAATTGAAAACATAATCATTTTGTTCTTAAACAATTACTTTAAAATCACTAGAACGCTCCAAAAACTTAATCCTTTCCATGGTTATTCAAAATCAAATGAATCTCATTTTTGTTTAACCAAGTTACCCAAAATAATTTCAACTTCATTCTTGAGTTTACGACTTTCCCAAAAAACTCAGAAATCATTTCGTTTCTCCAATCAAATTCAATTGTTTTTAAATTCGCTAAAAACTTCTCAAAACATAATTCTTCAATCCAAATTTTTCAAATACGACTTCAAAATAAAGTCTCTAGTTTTTTATAAAAATAGCACTGGTTTCCATTATTATTATTATTATTATTATTATTATTATTATTATTATTATTATTATTATTATTATTATTATTATTATTATTATTATTCAACAATGTTCACTCAAATTCTTATAAAAATTTCGGTAGAACCTCCCCTGAAACTCGGACTTTCCTACCCTTCAAGGTTCCATCAAACTTGCATTAACCACTACACAACAATACCAATTCAACTCAAGAAAATCGACAAAATCCAGAATTCAAGCGACCAATCATTCACCGTTCATAACCACAGACAATTCAACTTCACCAATTAGTTGCACAAAGCAGCCACATTCTATTTAAGCATTTACTCAATCACATTTATGCAGCACAACCCAATTTAGTCCTTATTAAGACTCGCACAATTACATAAAAAAAATATATATTTCACATTGATATCAATTTATAACAATAAAAAAATAAGTTTTAATAAAAGCTCCAACCTCAAATTATCAAAACTCGATAATTAAATGCAACAAATTCGCATCCGTTCCAACCATTCCCCACAGCAACAACAGCCACAAACGCAGTATGTAATCACAGTAACTTTACTTTGAGATATTAACGTTGCAAAATCCTCAACAAACTATGACAGAATACTAATGGCGAGAGTTCTGGAACAAAAACACTTATTGCAACTAAGGAGGAATGACGGAACAGAGTAGCAGTAGCTTCGGCGGTAGTTTCGGCGACAACAGCGCCATACTCAGTAACCAGAATCATGGCGACACTGTCTTCTCCTCCTCTGGCAGTGATTCCCGCAGCAGCAACCTCCCAGTTCTCTCTCTCATTCGCGCTCCTCTCTATGGCCATGATAGACCCAATGACGGCAATGATGAAGCTTCAGCAGTGACAGAGACAAGGCACAGTGGCGCAATCATGGCTCGATGGTAACGATGAAAGACAACTCTTCTCTCTTCTCACGTTCTACTTGTTCTTTCCCTGGGCTTGATGGCGGTTCAGCAGCGATGTGACATTGACAAGGATGAAGCTTCCTTCCAGCAATGGTGACGACGATCTCGAAGGCGACGACGACAGCTTGGTAGCTCCCTCCTTCGCACGTTTCTTCCTCCCTCTCTAAACAACGTTGACGGAGGCGGTGGCACTGACATTCACCGGCACTGTCACCCTTTCCTTCTTCTCTGATCTCTCGTGCTTTCTCTCTTTTTGTGGGGGTGTGTTTCGTTAATGAGAGAGGTGCGGCGGCTGGGGGGTGTGGGTGTGTATGTGTGCTGGGATTAGGTTAGGGTAAAATTAAGGTTTTGGGTAGTGTAGAAATTTTAATAAAATTAAAGAGTAGAGTAGTAATTTCAAACAAATTTCAACCTAATAAAATTATTTCAAGAACATTATTTATTTATCAGTGTACTCATTGATTTTCAAATAAGCACTCAAATTTAAAATTTAGATATGAATAAATTAATTTTTCTTTTATTCATAAAATTAACCAAAACTTTCAATTATTCAATTACTGAAACTTTAAATTCTAAATAAGAAAATACTCAATTAATATAAAAATATCTGAGTACTAATTAATTTAAACTCAAAGTATTAAAAATTATATTTAAGTATCTTTAATAAAAGAATTTCTAGAAATAAAATCTTGAACAAATATAATAAATTATAAATAATTTATTATTTAAATTCTAAAAACTCGGAGTGTTACAAGTTCAGTGATGATTTCTAGTGACAACATTTAGATCAGTAAATATTTAATTTATAACAGCAAAAAAAAAAAACACACACACACACACACACAAATAAACAAGTAGCAATGAAAAAATTTATACAAATAATAAACTATCCAAATTACTATAAACTTTACAAAGAAACAACCTAAAAATGTAAAATTTTATTTAAAAAATAGTATACTATAAAGTCACCCAAAATTGATTTAAAACAATCCTAAATAAGTACAAAAGCTGTAAAATCTGACATATTTAAAGCTTTAGGATTTACAAATTCATCAATTTTTATAACCTTCAATGAATTTGGGCACGATACTTAACACTATCAAATTGGAACTAAAACACAATAACTTAACAATTGGGTAGCTTATGTGAAAAATAAATGAAGACACATATTAGTTCAACTCACTTTTATTCATTTTAATTAGCAAAAAATTGGCAAAAATCACGTACGCAAGACATAGAAGATTAGAAGTGGAGCAAGCAAAAAGATGGAAGTTTCAAAAAATAAAAATGCAAAAAAGCAACACAAGATTGCATTTATAAATTTCTCATTAGTAGAAAATCTAACTTTAAAATTGATGTGCATACATCATATATATTGATATTTTCTCACTAAAAAACACTTCCAAAACAAAACATTATTGCAAACTTGAGTGAAAGTTTCCAAGTTCGTTGAGAAGGGGGTTGAATGAAGGAAACGTAAGTGATAAATACTTTTTTAGATAATACAGCAGAACTAATATATAGGAGATTATTTTTATTTTTGTCTCGTCCCGCAATAAGAAAATAAAACGAAAATGGAAGTTGCAGATTTTAGGAAAGAAGAAGGGTAATACCACAATATATTCTAGTTCGGTCACGAAGTGCAATGTGACCTACGTCTAGTCTCCACCACAACAATGAAAGAATTTTCACTATAATCAATATTGATTACAAACACCACCAATTCCAAGAGACTCACACTCTTGTAACTCACCTAAGCTATACCAAGCTTAGTAAATCACCTAGGTGCTAACCCAACCTAGTTAAGAAAAACCAAGTACACTTTAACCCAACACACTTTTGAAATCAAAACACTCAAACAAAGGTTAAATGAATTTCGTATGAATTACTCTCTTTATCTTTTGTATCTTTCAAAATAAGCTTGAATCTAGACAAAAGAGAAGTAAGAACACACTCAAAAACAAGAAAAACAAGGGCTGTTTTTTATGATCTTCAATGTGAACAAAAAAATTGTTGCGTTCTTCCTTGATGATTCATCAATATATAAAGTTTCATATCTCTTCTTTAATGTAGGAGTAATTTTCCTTTTGATCAAGTTAGTCGTTGCACTCTTTAATGCTCTAACTGTTGGCATTGAGAAGAGAATCTTTCCTTCTTTGTTCATCAATAACAAGTGCAGCAGCTGTCCAATTTATGTGACATGGTTCTTGCTTATGATTGATTTATTTTCCTTGAATTTATCATTGAAGAATCGCCAACTATATAATAAAAGCCAATCTTCAAGATTGAATATTCCAAATCTGAATTCATAGAATCTTTTCTTTTTGTTGCCTTCTTGTTTTTGTAAGAATATATCACAATGAATGCTTTATATGCTTCATGTTTGCTTGCTAAAAATCAGAACCTATCAAATCTTTTATGCAACACTTGGAATATATAATTAATGCACTCAATTAATTATATCTCAATCAAATGTTTGTCATTATCAATGTTGTCATATATTCTCTGAACTCAACAATCTCTCCCTTGATGGTAAACATTCTGATTGAACAGAGAGAATAAGATATAGATGACTTCTTTGATAATGTAACAAGTTCTCCTTGTTTATATGCTTAAAATAACTATAGCAGCAAGAAAACAAACATAGGTTCAATCCTTCTCCCCCTTTTGTTATCAAGGGAAGAAAACAAAAAACACCTACAATATTGCATTAGTATAAAACGTCTAAAAAATATACAAGAAAAATAGTCATGATAGTCATGCAGCAACAAAACAAAAATAAAAGATTAAAACATAAAATCTGTAGCTGCAACGGTGAGAATATATAAACATATATCAAAACATAATATGTCAAAACTTCTCAATCAATGTATAAAATCATAGTAAATATCATAAATGCAAAACATACATGTATCAAATCAAGCATGGATGAAAGCAAAGCATTAAAGAATGGTTAAAAAAATAGAGCATATGATAAGAGAACATAAAGTAATAAAGGATAGCAAAAAGTTCAAAAAGAAAATGCCCTATACATTAAGCCTAGAAAAATCTCGTCTAAACTTGAGAGAGAAAACTAAAAATCAACATTAGCTATATTAAATAGTATTAAGTTCAGATGGATCAATATAGGTCTTAGCTTTAGAATATTGTAGTGCCGGGAGATGATTCAGAATTTTGTCTCCTACATAATTCTTCTGCAGAATTTTCTAGTTTATGTTGCCATAGTGTTATCTTCTCAGTATTGGATGAACTTGATGTAACTTCTTTAGATATTCTCTAATCTCATTCATTTCAATGATTTTTCCTTTTTCATCAACTCCAAAAGTCATAAATCTTCCACCATAATTGTTTAGCTTGATGAAGAAAGTTGACCATCTCATTATATGCTTTGAACATCCATGTATCAAAAATATCACATCTCTCTTTTGCTTTTTGGATATAAGACAAACCTGCAACATCTTTTATGAAATTTTTGGTATCCAAATCATTTTGGATCCTTTTATGTTAAGTCTAAATGGTTTTCCAAAAGCATTATAATCACGAACAATATTATAAACTTTATCACTAATTTTCTTTTCGAAAATAAAGCATTAAGGTGAAAAATGTCTAACTTTATTGTAGTTGGAACAAATGTTGCTTCTTGCTAGAATTTTTGATTGATAAGGAGGATTCTTGTGTTTGAAAAAGGTGTCCTTATGATTTTTATTAAAAACAGGTTCGAAGGCCATTTGGTTTTGGAAGAGGAGGCTTCATAATCATTTTTCAAAACTAGTTTTCTTTCCTTTGCAAAACCAAGACCAAATTTTATAAAAAGAGAATTTTGATTAGGAAGAACTTTGTCTAAATTTTTAGAACTTTGAGCAAACTTTGTTAAATCAACATTTAAGTTCTTAATTCTCTCATCAAGTTTCTCACTTTCAGCAAGAACATCACTTGATGCAGCAACCGAATGCCTCAAGTTTAAATCCTCAATTTGAATTTTCAAAAACACATTTTCTTATTCTAAAACACAAGATTATTCGACCATGATCAATTGCTCTTTAAGCTGATTGTCTTTCAATTTGAAAGCTTCATTTTCTTTCTTGCATTTAGCATATTTATCAAAAAGCTTTTTAGAATTTATAATTAAATCATCAATGATAATATACGATGAATTGGGTGATAGTTTAGAAAAATTTACCTCCTTAAAATCATCTTGATTTGCCATGAGACAAATATGAGCTTCACAATCAGATTTGTCACTTTTCAAGCCATCCTACGAGGCCATTAGCACTTTCTTTTATGGACATTCTTTGCCTCTGCCCTTTTGTTTCATCATCTTTTTTCAATTTTTCAACAATGAATTCTAACTCTTACTTATCTGATCTTTTAAATTTTTGAAATGTTCTAATTTTTAGTTGCGAATAAATTCCGAATTTTTTTCGGATATTTATTCCAATTGACTATTTCATCGAAAACTTACAGCAGCTTGCCAAACAAAAGCTAAAAGAAAAAAGAGTAAGGGTATTACTGGCATAATATCTACAATTGGATTCAAAAAAGCATAGGCTTCGGGTAATTTTGCCAACAGAAAACTACTTGAATAAAGAGCGGAGTTAATATGAATCATCGGATAAGCTTTCTTCATCTTCCTCTTTTGATGTAATTTTTGTTTTAAATGCCACTTCTATTTTCTTATTATCATTGCTGAGATGAGTATATTCATAGGCCAAAAGCTTTCCTCTCAATTCATCATAATAATCTTGTTGAGATCATTAGTTTCAGATATGGCAATGCTCATGGTCTCTCATTGCTTGGTACGACTTCTTAAGATCTTCCTACCAAGTTTTACTTCAAAGAAGTATTTACCCATTGCATCAAGGTTATTGATGATGATGGAGAACCTCTCAAACAGTGCATCAATAGATTCATTTTTTATCATGAAGAACATTTCATATTCATTCATAATCATGTTAACACGAGTTTCTTTGTCTTGTTTAGTTCCCTCATGTGTGAGCTGCAACTTGTCCCATATCCCTTTTGCTATTTTGCGCCTTGAAACTTTTGTGAATTTCTCAAAGCTAGTGGCGCAATGTATTATATTGATAGCTTTGGCTTTTATCTCCACATTCTTCTTTTCTTCAGCTGTCCATTCGGAATCTTTCTTCAGAACAATATTACCTTTAACATCGCGTTTGGTAGGAACATCTGGGCCATTTACAATGATCATCCATATGACCATATGTTATAGTCTGTTAATTGCACGAAAATCCTCATCCATTCTTTCCAATAAGAATAGTTGTTTCCAATGAAGAAAGAAGGTCTAAAACATGATTGTCCTTCAGTAAACGTGTAAGCCACAAAGGTTGTTATGGATCTTTTACTTCAAACTATTAAGCTTGTCCCTTGAGCCTAAGCTCTAATGCCAATTGAAAGTTTCCAAGTCCGTTGAGAAGAAGGGTTGAATCAAGAAAACGCCAGTGATAACACGTTTTTAGATAACATAGCTGAACTGATACACAGGAGATTATTTTTGTTTTTGTCTCATCCCATAGTAGGAAAATAAAGTGAAAATGAAAGTTGCAGATTTTAGGAAAGAAGAAGAGTAACACCACGATATATCTTGGTTCGGCCACGAAGTGCAATGTGACCTACGTCCAGTCTCCACCACAACAATGGTAGAATTTCTACTATAATCAAGATTGATTACAAACACCACCAATTCCAAGAGACTCACACTCTTGTAACTCACCTAAGCTATCCCAAGTTTAGTAAATCACCTAGGTGCTAACCCAACCTAGTTAAGGAAAACCAAGTGTACTCAAAATCAAAACACTCAAACAAAGGTTAAATGGCTTTCGTATGCACTACTCTCTTTGTCTTTTGTATCTCTCAAAATAAACTTGAATCTAGACAAAAGAGAAGTAAGAAAAATAAGGGTTGTTTTTTATGATATTCAATGTGCACAAAAATAGTTGTCTTCTTCCTTGATGATTCATCAATATATAGAGTTTCATATCTCTTATTTAATGTAGGAATAATTTTCCTTTTGATCAAGATAGTCGTTGCACTCTTTAATGCTCTAACCGTTGGCATTGTGGAGAGAATCTTTCCTTCTTTATTCATCAATAACAAGTGTAGCAGGTGTCCAATTTATGTGACATGGTTCTTACTTATGATTGATTCTTTTTTCTTGTATTCATCCTTGAAGGATTGTCAACTATATAATGAAGGCCGATCTACAATATTGAATATTTGAAATCTGAATTCATAGAATCTTTCATTTTTGTTTCCTTCTTATTTTGGTAAGAATATATCATAATAAATTCTTATATGCTTGATGATTGCTTGCTGAAAATCAAAACCTATCAAATCTTTTATGCAATACTTGGAATATATAATTAATGCACTCAATTATATCTCAATCAAATATTTGTCATCATCAAAGTTGTCATGTATTCTTTGAACTCAATACTGAGAATGCAAAAAATGTGAGAGCAAGAAAATAAATAGTAGCTATCCCATAGACTAAGTGCCAAATTGCAGGATCTAGCCTAATAAGAACCTTAAACAAATGGGGATCTAAAAAAAGAAATATCTGTCCAATAAACACAAGGGTAGCCACATTTATATTCCAAGTTCACTAATTTCAATCTAAATTTCAAAATGCTTTATCAAAATAAACTAACATCAGGGCTGCGATTAGGGATACCATTAATTAAAATTACCAAAAAATAGTAGGAAAAAGGAGCGGGAGGAGGACAACCTACTTTTAGGAGGGACTAGCGACGACAACAACAGCGGCAGCAGCACAAATGGCAGTAGTTCCTCACACGACGCAATGAGTTCCAGTCGACTCCACATAGTCCTTGGAGAATGTTGGTGGTGATGACGCTAGGTGAGGTAACTCCCGAAGTTGGTTGGCATAGAAAGAGAGAGAGAGGTTCTTTCGAAATGAGGAGGAGATGGCGCGCGGTTCAAATTTAGGGCACATTTACTAATGGATTATCTGCTAGTAACATATTACAGTGACTAAAATGCGACGTTTCATTAAAAGAGCTTGCGTTAGATTCATTTGCCGATAAAAGTCGTGCCAATTTTTGGTTATTTTCCTCCAATTTTTACCGGTGAATTTACCGTAAAAAAAATAGAATATGCCAATATTGTTTAGACCTGATGAATTAATTGTCAAATCTGCTAGTAAATTCATCGGTAAATCCATCGGTAACTTGTGACGCCAAATCTAACGAAAAATTTGACAATATTCAGCGTCTTTCTTGTAGTGTATAGCAAAGAGAGCAAAATAGATTGAAAAACAAAAACAAATTGCAAGAATGAGTTAGTTACAAAACAGAAAAGGAAAGCTAGTTAGTCCCAGATTGGCACTAGGTGGCAATCTGTTTCTCTATCTATCAAGGAAGACGAGACCAATACACAAAATTTTGTTCAACTTTGTTCGAATTCAAACACAGGAGGAAGTTATTAAAGTGATAAAAAGTAGAAGGAATAGAAGTTAAAAGGTGTGAATGTAAGAGCGAGGCTATCAAAAAGTAGAATCTGCATGCCAATATTAAAAGAGAAAAGGTGGCAGAACCATACCAGTGTTAAGACATGGAGGCCCACTGAAAGAAGAATCAAAGATGTCGTTATACATGATTAATTTTGACCCAATATTTAGAGCGAGATTCATGGACAACTTTCACGGGAATTCAAACAAATAGAGGGTTGGAAGTTTGAATCTGTTTCTGGATAGGCAAACAACCCATTTTTCTTAAATGGCATGATCAACAATGAAAATTGGGAAAGAAGAAAAAAGTTGTGTTACTTATGCAAAAAACTTGCTTCATGATGAGATATTGGAAGAGCATATTCATTGAAGCAAAAATAGGTATCACTATAATCAAAGCCCTTGACCTAGCGTTCTTGGAATTTTTATTGATGGAAGAGAAAATAAAGATTATGGAAAGGTGATCATTGAGGTGTTTGAGTACGTCAAACTACGAATAGATTCAAAATACTTCTAAGTAAGAGAAACATGAATAATCTGTACTAGTGTCCTATTTCATGGCTGGGATAAGGAGAAATTCCAATCAATAACTAGCTTATAGGTGTCAAGGATCAAGATTAAGAAGCTACATAATTTGGTTAACTATGTGCAGCTGAGTCAATAATTGAAATTCTGTTACAAAACTCAGTTACACAATATGTCTCTATGCATCTATAAATAGCAATGTCTTGTACATAAAGAAGTTAGTTCAATACATGATAGTTAATTCTGATTTCCTCCCAATTCACTTCTCCTCTGTTCTTCTTTCTGCATTCTACAATTTTATTTTCTGCATCATTAACCTTACTACTTCTTATCAGAAACCTTTTCATGGTATCCAGAGCTTAATGATTGACACCATAGCTATGATCCTTTCTAACGCTTCCAACTCCAAATATTGTTTACTAGTTATCTCTAATAAGCTCAATGATAATAACTTCCTAACGTGGAGACGAACTGCAATCATCATAGTAGAAAGTTAGAATCTTAAAAGCCACTTTAAGAAGGAGAACATTCCAGCTCAAACGGTGGATTATAGAGACCCAGCAAAGCCAACAAAGACTGAATCAGAAACCTTCAAAAAATAGAGACTCCAGGACAAATCTCTTATGACATGGCTATTGGCATCTATGGATACAACCTTCAAAAACAAGATTGTGCACTACAAATTCTTTTATGAGATGTAGGATACTATTCTTGAATTATTTACAGCATTGTCAAGGGCAAGAATTCAGAGTCATCGATCACAATTAAAGTATGTAAGATTCACTACTACCACTACTGAATATCTTACAAAAATTAGACAATTAGTAGATTCATCAATTGCCTTAGAAGCACCGTTCTCTAAGATGAATATATTCAAACCATTCTTGATGGAGTCACTGAAGAATATCAAGGCTTCGTTGGCACTGTCATGGCAAAAATGGTAGTTGAAACAGTAGTTGAAACAGTATCATACTTGGTAGCATATGAAGACATGCTAAATTGATTTAAGAAACCTTCACAACCAATTTCTTTAGCCAATTTATCTCAATCTTCTATCCCTTCAGATCAGAATTTTCAAAGAAACTTTAATCCTTTTAGAGGCAGAGAAAGAGGAGGAAGATTCATGAGAGGTGGCAGATTTACCAACTCAATTCACTTGTTTTGTCAGATCTGTAATCGCCCCGGACATGCTGCTTGGAGTTGTTATTACAAATTTGACCAGCAATTTGAGTCATCTAATGCAACATTTTCAGCTCAATCATATCACCCTTCAGCTCCTCCACCATCCTTTCAACAACCTAGGGCATTTTTGGCAGCACCACCACCATCATTATCCTCACAAAATACAGCATGGTATCCTGATTCTGGAGCCAGTCACCATGTGACAGCTAAACCTAATTACCTTTTTCAAGCTGCTGAGAATTAGATGGGTGAGATCAGTCGTATATAGGTAATGGTCAAGGTACCAATATTTCTAACTTTGGTTCTTCTACTCTTTATGATTCAAATACTGCTCTTTCTTTCAAATTAACCAATTTATATTAATTGTGCCTCAAATAACCCAAAATCTCTTGAGCGTTTCTAAATTTGCAGCTAATAACTCAGTCTTTTTTTAGTTTTGGCCTCACCATTGCTTTGTTTGTGATCAGGCTACCAGGAATCATCTACTGCAAAGGATAGCTAAGAATGAAATTTATGTGTTTCCCAATCTATTTGTACCAGAAACTCTTTTCCCAATCCCAAATTGTGTAAAGCAACAAACTGCATTGACTGCTACTTCTGTTCTCAATAATTCTATAGATACATGGCATAAGAGACTTGGCCATCCTTCTATGAAAATTGTCTCACAAATTCTAAATAAAAATTAAATTTCACATTTAAAATGCTCTACTCCTATATCTGTTTGTGAATTCTGTTCTATGGCAAGGTTACATCAATTTCCTTTTCTAGATTCTCAATCTGTGTATGTGCATCTCTTAGAAATTGTCTACATAAATATTTAGGGACCAGCTCCTATAGTTTCTAAGAATGGTTTTAGGTATTATATTAGTTTTGTAGATGCTTATAGTAGATACAATTCTCGTTAATAAATCTAAAGCATTAACAACTTTTAAGCAATATAAAACTACTTTGGAAAGAAAAACTGGGCATCAACTTAAAGCTATACAAAGTGATCATGGTCTTGAATTTTTGTCGAATTTCTTCGAGACGTATTTGACTGAGTAGGAAATCATTCACATACTTTCATGTCCTTAAACACATCAACAACAAGGGACAGTGGAAAGAAAACATTGACATCTTACAGAAGTTGGTCTATCACTTCTTGCCACAGCTGCTCTTCCATTATAGTTCTGAAATTATGCATTCCAAACTGCTGCTTATCTCATTAATAGACTTTTCACTCCCAATCTCAATCAATTATCTCCCTTGGAGAAACTCTTTCATCAGCAACCAGATTATATTTTCCTTGAAGTATTTGTTTGTGCTAGCTATCCTCTCTTGAGGCCTTACAACAAACATAAATTTGATTACAAGTCCCATTTATGTTTATTCTTAGGCTATAATTTTAGCCACAAAGGCTATAAGTGTCTTTTTCCATCAGGTAAATTATACATATCAAGAAATGTTGTTTTTTATGAAACAAGATTTTCATACTCTTTCCATTTTACTTCAAAATATTTTTCTATTTCAGACTGCTCACTTCTCTTACCTATACCACAAGTTATCCCTGGACCACCATCACCAATTCAGTCACACACACCTCCTTTAGAAATACCAATTTCTCTTTCCATCTCCTCCCCTCCTTCTTCAAATCTGCCTCACTCAACTTCACATCCTACATCAATAAATCATGACCTTCAATCTCCCACATTACCTATTGGTCTAATTCCTACTTCAGATATGAAAATAGTGTTACCTCTACAACCACCCATTATCTCTTCTTCTTCATCACAAGTATCACCTTCTCTTCCTCCACCACCATCCAACATTCACCTAATGAAAATCAAAACTAAATCTGAAATCTCTAAACCTCGAGTCTTTTCTACTATAACTTCCTTGCTTAGTGATTCAAAGTTTATATGTAATACACCAAAAATAGCTTCATAAGCATTAAAACATGCTCATTGGAAACAGGTAATGCAAAGTGAGTATTTTGCACTTTTAAAATGCCAAACATGGGATTTGACCTTCCCACCATCTAGTGCTGTCATTATAGGCAGCAAATGGGTCTTTGCATGGAAAAAGAACCCTCAAGACCAAGTCATTAGATATAAATCTAGACTTGTGGCCAAGGGGTTTCATCAAATAGAGGGTGTGGACTTTGAGCAAATCTATAGTCCTGTGATTAAATCTCAAACTATCTGAATTGTGCTTTAAATTGCCTTATCTCGAGGTTGGCAATTGAGACAATTTGTAACAACCCAAACCACCCGCTAGCACGATATTATCCGCTTTGGCACACAAGGCCTCACGGTTTTGTCTTTGACGATAGGGATGATAGCGGAAGCCCCCCACACTCACTCGTCAAAATGCATCATGCTAGAGAGAGGTATCCACACCCTTATAAGGCATGCTTCATTTTCCTCCCCAACCGATGTGGGACCTTATGATTTTGACAATGCATTTCTCAATGGTAATTTGCATAAAATGGTTTATATGCAACAACCTCAAGGATTTTGTGACATTAATCCTTCTCTTGTTTGCAGATTACGAAAAGTTATTTATGGACTCAAACAAGCTCCTAGAGCTTGGTTTCTAACCTTATCTACCACATTAAAGAAGTTTGGTTTTACTAGTACTCGTTCAGATCCTTCTTTATTTATAAGACATATTAATACAATTGTGATTCTATTATGTGCATATGTTGATGACATTCTTTTAACTGGAGATAACCCCTCTGAATTACAATTATTAATTCAGCAACTTCACTTTATTTTCTCTCTTAAAGACCTTGGCAAATTTAATTTTTTTTCTTGGCTTAGAAGCCAATTATGTGAATAATTCTCAAATTTTACTACATCAAAAGAAATATATAACTGACTTACTTAATAGAACCAAAATGACTATGGCTAACTCGGCCACAACTCCTATGGTTGCTTCTTCAAAATTGTCAGCTAATGATTCCTCTCATTTTGAAGATCCAAAATTATTTCGTTCTATTGCACGGGCTATTCAATATCTCACACTTACTAGGTCAGACCTCACATTTACTGTTAGCAAGATTTGTTAATATATGCACAATCCCATTGTCAATCATTAAAGGATACTTAGATATATTAAAGAAAGTATGGATCAGGGTCTCTTATTTACAACTTATACTGACTTTTGATTATTTGCTTTTTCAGATGCTGATTGGAGAGCAGATGCTGATGATAGAAAGAGTGTTACTGGATACTGTGTCTACCTAAGAACAAACTTGATTGCATGAAAAAGCAACAAGCAACGTGCTGTTAGCCAATCAAGCACAGAAGCTGAGTTTCGTACAATTGCTGCAGTTCAATCTGAAGTCATTTGGACACAAAATCTGCTTCACGAGTTACGTCTATCTCTCACCACGACTCCCACTCTCTACTGTGACAACCAAAGTGCTTGCCTTCTTACTGCAAATCCAATTTTATAAAGCAAATCTAAGTATTTCAAGTTGGATCTTCACTTTGTGAGGGACCAAGTTACAAATAAAAAACTGTTTGTCACTAATATTCCATTCTCAGATCAGGTAGCTGAAATATTTACCAAGCCACTATCGATGACATTCTTTTCTAAATTTTGTGGCAAACTTCATGTTTGTTCATTCCATACACTCAGTTTGAGGAGGGCTGTCAAGGATCAAGATTAAGAAGCCACAGAATTTGGTTAACTATGTGTAGCTGAATCAATAATTAAAATTCTGTTATAAAATTCAGTTACACAATATGTCTCTATGCATCTATAAATAGCAATGCCTTATATATACAAAAAAAAAAAAGTTAGTTCAATATATAATAGTTAATTCTGATTTTCTCTCAATTCACTTCTCTTTTATTTTATTTTATTTTTTTTTTTGTATTCTGCTATTTTATTTTTTGCATCATTAACCTTACTACTTCTTATCAGAAACCTTTTTAATAGGAATAAGATAGAGGATGCCTCGAGGAAGATGGGTATAGATTTGTGAAAATCTATTAAGAGATTTCATATGTGATAGGAAGAATGAATGTTGAAATGGGAAGATGGATGTCCATTAATATAAAAATCTTTTAGTTGAGATAGATGAATCCATCAATAAAGGGGATGGAAGCAAAATAGTCGGTGTTCGAGGTCTAGGATAGGACAAAATCATTTGTTCCAAATTCGAAAGAATCAACTAATTAACTTGAGTTCCTTAGATTAGACTCAGACCTAGAAGGAGGTTTCATAAGTAGGAACAATGGGAGTAACATATTGGATATAGCCATGGACTAAGTAGCACTAGGGAGATGGATCTTGTGATTCTGGGCTAACAAATAATGAGTTTTGACATAAAAACTCTCCAAATAAGTCAAAGAACATAGGAGATAATCTCATAAATAAATAAAAATATAGAGTGAAAAATTAGAATGGAGGGTTCAATAAAATCAAAATGTACCTTATGGTGATATTGAAAATAATTACTATTCCATTCCTCAAAAAATGAAAGATGCGTGAAATGCAGCTCACAATTAGTGCTACATACAAAACTGATAGTTTTAACTCCAAACATTTATAAGCGTTCTCAATAGGTCAAGCATTTAAAATGCTTTCTCTCTCCACGGTACACAATTGTATGAAACCATGCTTCATATGAAGAAAGCATTGCACATCCGAAAAACAAATGGCATTTCCATGTTGTTTAATGTATCAAGTAATTAAAAGTAAAAAAGAAAGGGTTTCAATGAGCAAAAGATTCTCTTATTTTATAAATATGAGTAAAAAAGAATCACCGAAATATTGTTTGAAAATATTCTAAATCTTCATTAGTTTAATTCTTATATTCTTGTTATTTCACTTTGTAAATCATTTTTCATCTCATAAGAGAATAATTTGGTGTTTATAATCTCTCTTTTATATTTTCATTCACATACCAGATTACCCAAACACATATGTGAGTTCTTTCTTCATTAGACAATGTCTTATAATAGATCTCAAGTCATATATGCATATCTCATGCACAAAATCATTATACTTTTCATATGCTGATCTAGTAGAGATCAAGTTTAGCCTAAAGAAAGCTTGTAATAGCATGAATATAACTAATTGACAACCATTGAATATAAAGTGAAAATTTATATGTAATTATTTTCATATAAAGTTGATAGTTAAAAATCATTAAACGACTATTTAGTCAAATATGTTAAATCATCTACCGATCTCAATTATTAACTTCAAATGAGTAAAAGCTATTTTCAGTTTCTAACTATTTATCCAATAGACATTCCGTCCCTAATTATAAAAATACAAACCAGTCCCCATCTACTTTTGTATTTGTTCAATCCAGTTCCTGCAATTGGTTGATAGTAGATCACATGCTGACGTATCAGGTAACGTGTCTACATGACTGTCTCCTTCGTAAGAGGGACAAATTGCCTCCTGAGCTCCTCAATTTCTCAACTGTCCAACGTGATCTTTCCACCGTTTCTTTCGCTCCCTCTTTGTCGTCGCCTCCTCCCTCTCCCTCCAAAATTCTCTCTATACCTCCACCTAAATCCCTCCCTAAGCTCAAGACCTGCAAGAAGAAGTTCAAATTCGTCACTGACCATGTCAACTTCCTCTACCAGCACTGGAATTCCTCCGTCTTTTCTTGAAATTTTGAGTTCTGGTAATAATATTATTGGTGACGATGATTATTCTGATGAGGATAAGGAAGAGTGTGAGCGCGGTGGTAATAATTTTGATAATGATTCTGGAGAGAAAATGAGGCGGATTGGGGGTGTTGGGGTTAGAATTTTGGAGTTGAGGAAGGCAATGGCGAAGAGATAAGAGAGGAAGAGGGAGAGAGATTTTCGGAGGGAGAGGGAAGAGGCACTCGCAGAGAGAATATGAGAAAAGTGGAGGAGGGATCACGCTGGATGGATAAGGGGCTCAGGAGTCAGGAGATTATTTATCTCTATTACGAAAGAAACAACTATGTAGACATGTTATCTAATACGTTAATATGTGACCCGCTATCAATCGGTTGCAGAAACTGAATTGAACAAATACAAAAATAGGTATAAATTGATTTTTATTTTTATAATAATTAAAAGACGTAATGTCCATCAAATAAATAGTTAAAAATCAAAATGAATTTTTATTCCAAATTAGATGTAAATATTCACCTGATTATAATTAGGGATTAAGTATCGACTCTAACCACCGAATGTCCAAATTATAAGTCTATTGATCTAAGGAAAGTTAACAACCACCGTTCAACATAATTGGGGGTTGAGTAATCCCACAATAATAATAATAATAATAATAATAATAATAATAATAATTAGTAAATCCAGTAGTTAATTTATTATTTATTTAAATAAATATTAAAAATTTAAATTTTATTTAGTATATATAATAATTTATTAATTAATAATAAATTTTTAAATAAAATTAAGATCAGTACAGTGATAGATTAGTCTTAGCCTAATAAACATTGTAGAAAAAAAAAAATTCTGCTAATATTAGTTAATGTCGTGACGAGAAATCAGTACCAACCGTACCTTATCTCCATACCTACGTGCTTGTCGCAAAATTGGTTTCACATTTGTCCTTTCACCGTTGCTTCTTTAGTCACTCCTCACACTGAATCACTGCCATCACATCAGAATAAAACACGTTCATGGCCACCATGAACCAACACTGATTTTAAATTCTAAAATTCGATTTCAATTTCAATTTCAAACCGTGTGTACCACAGTCATTCAAATTCATCACGGCTCCTTGCATTGCTAACTAAGCTTTCTACCTCGTAATCTTTTCTTAGCCAGTAACCACGTTCGGTGCTCTGTCATATCCATTTGTTACATCAACATTATAAGCACAATTCACTATTTGTAATTATGTTTCAGTTGAAAAAACAGAATTAACAAGAGAATAAATATGAGCCAAGACAAATTAATGGTTTTATTTTGCAAGAAATATGAATACAAATTTGGTTAAAAAATGAACTTTTTAAGGACATGGACAGATCAAATTAGCATCATAAAATTCAGTTGAAAAATCAGATGAATTGAACACGATATACGTTTTAATTCTTTAAATGAAAATTCGATTTCATTTCATTAATATAACGTCAAAAAAGTAATAAAGTGTGATAAATAATATAATTTTGTCATAAAATTATATTTGTAAAAATAATAAATTTTAAAATTATCAAAATTAAAAAATAATTAACATTTACAATAATTTTCTTATATTTAAAAAAATAGGCAAATAAAACATGAAACTAAGTAAACTCATTTATACAGATTTTGTAGACAGACGCTCTTTTAGAAGTTGTAACGGCTTAATTTAAAGGAGTTAAATTAAAAAAATATCTAACAATTTTCATGATGACAAATATTTCATTGAGATATAATTGATTGAGTGTATTAATTAAATATTTCAAGTATTGCAAGAAAGATTTGATAGGTTCAATAACAAGAAAACATTAAACATATAAATATTTATGGATTTTGTTAGGTAGACAATGACTTTTGTGAACAATGTGAACAATAGACTCTAAAATTGGCACAATTAAAATAAAAATACGCTACACCCTTAATTTTCTCCGAAACCCTAATTTTAACCATCCTAGTTTTTACTATCCTAATCATCCAACCCCCTCTTTGACTTAGCAGTAAACACGTTTCCCTTACCCCCAATTTGAAGGAGCAGCCACGGAAGAGAGCCCCACCGCCGGTGCTGCATTACCAATCCCCACCAAGCCCACTGCAACCTGAACAGTCATCGGAACCCAACAGCTTCTCACCGCCAGATTGCATTCTTCCTGTCTCTCCGCTGCTGCTGTCATCCTAAGCGCCTCACTCGTGTAGCCGTCAAGCGTCGATCGTCGTGCACGAGTTCCCCGTCGCTGTCGCCTGGCCATTGCACAGCTGCACCCCTGCGTCGTCCACTGTTGCCACACACTCGCCGTTGATCGCCAGGTCTTCTTTGCGTCCCCTGTGGTCTGCCGTGAACAACCCCGATGCCACCGTTCTGTGTGCCTAATCGCTACTAACAAAGGTCAGTTCAAGGCTAGCTGTTTTTTTACTGATTAGATGTTCATAAAAGTCTTTAGGTAATGGTTGTTTTGAACGGTTGTGCTGCTTGTGCGCATCGCTGAATCTGTTTGAGTTCCAGGAGTGACTTTGAAGAAAATCACCGATTGTTGTTGCTGAATTTCCTTTTTTTTCGTCTTGTTTTTTTATGGTTGACTGAATTCAAGTTTGTTCTGTCACCGGGTATTAGTTAGTCAGTAGTTGGTTTTGACTCAAGTTTTTTAAATTGGTTGACATATGAATTGTTTATTCATTGTAAAACGGATGGTTATTTCACCAAGTGCATGGATGGTTGGATTAAATTCAAGAATGCAAAATTTGTTTGTGTAACACCCTACCATTCTGAGCTTTACGCTTAAGTTGTAAAGCAGAGGTGATGTGATATTACGACCACTCTAAAATAAAACGTGTACATATAATAGTAGAAAGATTATAATATACTAGGAGTCTTGAAGAATAGAGGGAATAAAAATCGCGGAATAAAAGCGCAACGCTCAAGAAACGAGTTAACTTGCGTGCTAAGAAAGCTATATCCATCAAACATAAGATTGTAAAAATAGGAATAGAGTGCCAAAGATACAAAATAACAAGCTCCTAACTCAACCCGCGAAGTCAAGGCTGGCCGGAAAATATTTACACATATATATATACATATCCAAAACCCAAATATACATAAACAAATTCCTGCCTCTCTATAAACCTCTAAGAGGATCAAAAG
This sequence comes from Arachis hypogaea, assembly GCF_003086295.3. Lineage (NCBI taxonomy): Eukaryota > Viridiplantae > Streptophyta > Magnoliopsida > Fabales > Fabaceae > Arachis > Arachis hypogaea. The sequence goes on along the minus strand of NC_092049.1, from coordinate 118,510,727 downwards.
AACAAGTTATGTGGAGAGAAATCTAAGTACATATATATATATACCACTGTACAACAACATAACCCAGTAACCACTTTGCTTCAGGAGCCCAGACGCCTAACGAGACGCCTCTCGACCTGCATCTGAAAAGCAACAACATAGTATGGAATGAGAACCGGAGGTTCTCAGTATGGTAAAAGTGCCACACACATAATATATAAGGTCCTGGGAATGCCAAAGGCAATCCTAGAACGCCGACACTCGGATTATAGAGCTTAAAGTATTAAACAGAAGCCATAAAAGGTGGTTATCTAAGAGTATCTAAACCTAACTTAACTTAACCTTAAATCTAAGTCCCATATTGCCATTCCTCCATACCTCCAACTCCATCATGCATTTTCACTGACAAATAGACAGATAAAGGCAAGCACAAGAATATTACAAATACTGCAGGTAACAAATACACATTTAACATGACAAGTACATGTAGGCACACCCAATTAAAGCACAAGCAAGTAATTCAAGTAATATGCATATGATGCATGCATGTCCTAAGGCTGATAAGGCTCATCTGTCGGTTATCCAACCAACCCGACAAGTTTGAATTGGACTTAGACTGTCCCCCGACGTGCATCCCCAAGAGTCTATGTATAGCTTTATCTCAAATAATCAATATTGCTCAATGGGGGTAACATTCCCGGGAATTTATATAGTGCCCGGTCACACTTACATTGTAGGGTCAACAGAATATCGAGTTTTCAACCTGGTACACGTGGTGACAAGCCACGGCACTTTATCCAGGGAATCTCGTATCTCAGATCATTCAAATTTATAAGCCATATAAATAATTCAATTATAATTCATCAACATCCACATCATTCTCAATCGCATCTCATTCATCATCATACATCAATCATATTCAATCCTTATCCTTCATTAACACACCTCCCATTCCGTCCATCAATAGTTCCAATTCAAAACATAATTCATTCCTTTCTAAATAAATCAAACTTAGTTTCTTAATAACTCAAAATCAAACCCTATAACCTTTGAATCTAAATCTTTTCAAATAATCATCTAAACAAAATCTCTAATTTTTATAAAATTTCGGCAGTATTTCCTCTAAAACTCAGACTTTGCCACCCTTTTCGGGTCCAAACCTACATTCTTTTCAATTCAACATACCATTCCTCATCATCATAACAATCACCATAATAAATCTACCTCAGATCAACAATTATACTCATACAATATTCAAATCCAACAGCCAAAATTCAACTAAGAATCATAGTTCACAAATCCTAGGCTTTTAACACAAAATACCTCAAATCAATAATTCACCAAAGCATCAGTTACTCAACAAGTACCAAACCAACCATGTTCATCAACAGGATACTAAGTATTAAATATACACATGCAATCCAACTTATCCTATGGTCATCTGGCCTAAGTTTTCACAGAACATTATATATTAAATGCAAGAAACCTAAACCATACCTTGGCCGATTTCCACGTAACGACCAAATCAATTTATTTAAAACCAAGGCAGCTCCTCAAAATTCAACAGACTCTAAGCTCAGCTTCCTCCAAGTTCCAATATTCACAATTTCAAGCTCCAATTATTTATTCACAACCTAATACACATTTATAACGCATATATACCCAATTTAATACTCAAAGCTCAAATTCGATGAGCTCTATTCTAATTTGATATAATATTCACATTTCTAATCTTCCTTATTAAAAACTAATTTATTGACTAATTACCTACTAATTTAACGGGGTTTACATCCTACCCACCTAACAAAGAATTTTTCCCTCAAAATTCAAATTTAGTTACCTGAAAAAGATATGGGTAGTCCTTCCGTATATCTGATTCGAGTTCCCAAGTATGTTCCTCGATACCAGCTCGACTCCAAGCTACTTTTATCAATGATACTTCCTTCCCGCGTAATCGTTTAATGCTAGTGTCATCAATTCTCATCGGAATTACTGGAAGCGTTAGATCTTCTTTCACTTGAATTGGTTCCGGCTCCAGAACATAACTTGCGTCAGGAGTATACTTCCGAAGTTGTGACACATGAAACACGTCATGTGAATTCAAAAGATACGGTGGTAAGGCAATTCTATAAGCCACTGGCCCAATTTTCTTCAGGATCTCAAACGGTCCAACATAACGGGGATTTAGTTTCTTCGTCTTAATAGCTCTTCCCACTCTAGTGGTTGGTGTAACTTTTAGAAAGACATGTTCCCCTTCTTCAAACTCCAAAGGCTTTCGCCTCTGATCAGCATAGCTCTTTTGGCGGCTTTGGGCTATAAGCATTCGGTTACAAATCTTCTTTATTTGCTCAGTAGTTTTGGCTATCATATCAGGCCCTAACAAACTTCTTTCTCCAGTTTCATACCAACATAGCGAAGATTGACATTTTCTGCCATACAGAGCTTCATATGGAGCCATTCCGATGCTCGCATTGTAGCTATTATTATAAGCAAATTCCATTAATGGCATATACCGGTCCCAGCTCGCCGGTTGGTCCAAAACACAAGCCCTTAGCATATCCTCCAAGGTCTGAATAGTTCTCTCTGACTGGCTATCTGTCTAAGGGTGATACGCAGTACTCAAACTTAACTGAGTCCCAAATGCACGCTAAAAGCTCCCCAGAACCTTGATGTGAAATGAGGATCTCTGTCAAATATAATGGTAGAAGGCACACTATGCAACCTGACAATCTCTTTGATGTACATTCGAGCAAATTCTTCCATTGTGCAACTTATTCGAATGGGAAGGAAGTGAGCTGGTTTTGTCAGTCGGTCCACAACCACCCAAATAGCGTCACAACCAGATCGGATTCTAGGCAAACCTATCATAAAATCCATTGTGATACACTCCCATTTCCATTGTGGAATCTCCAAAAGCTAAAGGGTGAAGGGTCCCTGATGGTCTCTGATGCTCAATCTTAACTTTCTGACACGTTAAATATTTAGATACATGTAATGCCACATCATTCTTCATACCTGTCCACCAGAACATCGCTTTCAGATCTTGATACATTTTAGTGCTCCCTGGATGGATTGAAAACCCTCTCTTATAAGCTTCCTTCAAGATTCTCTGTCGCAGGTCTCCAATATCTGGCACAACAATCCGGTTCTTGAACCTCCACAAACCATCCTGCCCTTCTGACACTCTCCACTGTTTCCCCTGTTCAACTGCTGGTAATACCTTATGTAACGCTTCACTGTCTCGATGAGCCTTCAGAAGTTCTTATTTAAATTCACTTGAAATCTGCAACTGACTCAAACGCAGAATTCCAGATTATTCTCTAACTCCTAAGTTCAAACCTTGAAATACCTTTAGTAACTCTTTTTCTCGTAACATCATCCAAGCTGCATATAAGGACTTCCGACTCAGGGCGTCCGCCACAACGTTTGCTTTTCCTGGATGATAATTCAATTCGAAATCATAATCCTTCAGAAACTCCATCCATCTCCTCTGACGCATATTCAATTCTTTTTGCTCAAAGAGATACTTCAAACTCTTATGGCCTGAGAAGACATGAAACTTAATGCCATAGAGATAATGCCTCTAGATTTTCAGAGCAAACACAACAACAGCAAGTTCTAAATAGTGAGTCAGATAGTTCATCTCATGCAGCCTTAATTGCCGTGAGGCGTATGCTACAACATTCCGGTGCTGCATTAGAACGCACCCCAAACCCTTCAGTGATGCATCATAGTACACTTCAAATGGTTCACTAGGTTCAGGCAATGCAATACCAACACGGGTGCAGTAGTCAACCTGTGCTTCAATGCTTGAAAATTCTCCTCACACTCCGGAGTCCAGATAAAAGGCATATCATTCCTAGTCAACTTAGTTAAAGGTAAGGCGAGCTGTGAAAATCCCTTAATGAATATGCGATACTATCCCGCCAAACCTAGGAAACTCCTGATCTCTGTCAATGAAGTTGGTCGCTCCCAATTCATTACTGCTTCCACCTTAGCAGGATCTACAGCTATTCCCTATTTACTCATCACGTAACCGAGAAACTTCACCTCACTCTTCCAGAACTCACATTTAGATAACTTAGTATATAACTTCCTATTCTTTAGAATTTGTAGCACAGTTCGCAAATGATCAGCATGCTCCTCTTCAGTCTTAGAATAAACAAGAATATCATCAATGAAGACAATAACAAACTTGTCCAGATACGGTCGAAAAATCCTGTTCATATAATCCATGAATACTACTGGGGCATTAGTTAACCCAAAAGACATAACCGTATACTCATAATGACCATAACGTGTCCTGAAAGTAGTTTTTGGAATATCTTCATCTCTAACCCTTATCTGATGATACCCAGATCACAGATAAATCTTAGAAAACACACCTGCACCTTGTAACAGATCCATTAGGTCATCGATTCTAGGTGGCGGATATTTATTCTTCACAGTAATCTTATTCAATTGCCGATAATTGACACACAAGCGCATACTTCCGTCATTCTTCTTTACCAGTAACACTGAAGCTCCCCACGGAGAAACACTTGGTCGGATAAAATGCTTACCCAACAGATCTTTTAGTTGAGCTTTTAGTTCAGATATTTCTAAAGGTGACATCCTGTAAAGAATAATCGAAATTGAACCGGCTCTAGGCACCAATTCAATTGCAAATTCAACCTCCCGATTAGGTGAAAATTTATTAATATCATCCGGAAACACGTCTGGAAATTCACATACAACCGGAATCTGCTCTAAACTCTGATCATCACCTGATATTCCCGCAATTAGTAACATAATACCCTGATATTCAATTTCAGAATTACTATCATAGAGTTCAAATAGTAACGGTTCACTACAACCGGTGCTTCTGACCCTTCTGGCATAAACTGTACTGGCTTCTCAGAGCAATCAGGTAAAACATGATTCTTAGATAACCAACCTCCCAGTTATCCAAGCATCATCTGGCTGCAGGATACGACGTATTCCCTACCACCAATGCTGAGCCTTGCCTTGCAGCTGATAAGTTCCAAACTCAACCCATTGCTCCTCAGGAACCTGCTGAGTCTGCAACGCCCTTTCCATAGCCTGAATCCAATTATCTGCATCAGTGGGATTTGAGGTTTCCCTAAAAATCGAAGGGTGAAATTTCAGAAATGTAGCAAGTGTCATAGCGCCGTCTTCCTCATTATTGTTCCCGTCATTACCCTGGTTTATTGCATTACCCAGTACCTCGGCTGTTGCCTGCATAGCTGCAACCATATTTCCCAGGGCAGCCATAAAGTCTACTGGATCAGTCCCTGCTAGGCTAGGAGTAACGGTGCCTATCCTATCTCTACCTCGCCCGCGACCGCGACCGCGAGTCGACATATGGTCTTTATACACATTAAACAAGTGATATTAAGGTGATCAGTCTTAATATCGCAAGTCTAGTGTTTCAAAGCCCCAAGTGCATGCTCATGAACATTCATGCCACATATATCAGCTAGATATCCTAATCAGCATGTATAGACACATACACAGAGAATGCACAAAAGCATATTCAATCCGTCTTTAGGCTCTATAGGAACGAATTGTCTGATACCATAATGTAACACCCTACCATTCTGAGCTTTACGCTTAAGTCATAAAGCAGAGGTGATGTGGTATTACGACCTCTAAAATAAAACGTGTACATATAATAGTAGAAAGATTATAATATACTAGGAGCCTTGAAGAATAGAGGGAATAAAAATCGCGGAATAAAAGCGCAACGCTTAAGAAACGAGTTAACTTGCGTGCTAAGAAAGCTATATCCATCAAACATAAGATTGTAAAAATAGGAATAGAGTGCCAAAGATACAAAATAGCAAGCTCCTAACTCAGCCCGCGAAGTCAAGGCTGGCCGGAAAATATTTACACACACACACACACACACACACACACACACACATATATATATATATATACATATCCAAAACCCAAATATACATAAACAAAATTCTGCCTCTCCATAAACCTCTAAGAGAATCAAAAGAACAAGTTATGTGGAGAGAAAGCTAAGTACATATATATATACCACTGTACAACAACATAACCCAGTAACCACTTTGCTTCAGGAGCCCAGACGCCTAACGAGACGCCTCTCGACCTGCATCTGAAAAGCAATAACATAGTATGGAATGAGAACCGGAGGTTCTCAGTATGGTAAAGGTGCCACACACATAATATATAAGGTCCTGGGAATGCCAGAGGCAATCCTAAAATGCCGACACTCAGATTATAGAGCTTAAAGTATTAAACAGAAGCCATAAAAGGTGGTTTTCTAAGAGTATCTAAACATAACTTAACTTAACCTTAAATCTAAGTCCCATACTGCCATTCCTCCATACCTCCAACTCCATCATGCATTTTCACTGACAAATAGACAGATAAAGGCAAGCACAAGAAGATTACAAATACTGCAGGTAACAAATACACATTTAACATGACAAGTACATGTAGGCACACCCAATTAAAGCACAAGCAAGTAATTCAAGTAATATGCATATGATGCATGCCTGTCCTATGGCTGATGGGGCTCATCTGTCGGTTATCCAGCCAACCTGACAAGTCTGAATTGGACTTAGACTGTCCCCCAACGTGCATCCCCAAGAGTCTATGCATAGCTTTATCTCAAATAATCAATATTGCTCAATGGGGGTAACATTCCCGGGAATTTATATAGTGCCCGGTCAGACTTACGTCGTAAGGTCAACAGAGTATCGAGTTTTCAACCTGGTACACGTGGTGGCAAGCCACGACACTTAATCCAGAGAATCTCGTATCTCAGATCATTCAAATTCATAAGCCATATAAATAATTCAATTATAATTCATCAACATCCACATCATTCTCAATCGCATCTCATTCATCATCATATATCAATCATATTCAATCCTTATCCTTCATTAACACACCCCCCATTCCGTCCATCAACAGTTCCAATTCAAAACATAATTCATTCCTTTCTAAATAAATCAAACTTAAAACATACTCATTTTTTTAATAACTCAAAATCAAACCTACCTTTGAATCTAAATCTTTTCAAATAATCAGCTAAACAAAATCTCTAATTTGTATAAAATTTCGGCAGCATTTCCTCTAAAACTCGGACTTTGCCACCATTTTCGGGTCCAAACCTACATTCTTTTCAATTCAACATACCCTTCCTCATCATCATAACAATCACCACAATAAATCTACCTCAGATCAACAATTATACTCATACAATATTCAAATCCAACAACCAAAATTCAACTAAGAATCATAGTTCACAAATCCTAGGCTTTTAACACAAAATACCTCAAATCAATAATTCACCAAAGCACCAGTTACTCAACAAGTACCAAACCAACCATGTTCATCAACAGGATACTAAATATTAAATATACACATGCAATCCAAATTATCCTAGGTCATCTAGCCTAAGTTTTCACAGAACATTATATATTAAATGCAAGAAACCTAAACCATACCTTGACCGATTTCCACGTAACGACCCAATCAATTTATTTAAAACCAAGGCAGCTCCTCAAAATTCAACAGACTCTAAGCTCAGCTTCCTCTAAGTTCCAATATTTATAATTTCAAGCTCCAATTATTTATTCACAACCTAATACACATTTATAATGCATATATACCTAATTTAATACTCAAAGCTCAAATTCAATGAAATTAAAATGGAATTATAGTTTCCTCACCTCACTCAAGCTTCACATAAGCAAGAGTGAATGTTTTCCTCAAGCTAATTGGATTCTAAAACATTAAAGAATAAAGAAATTCAATATCCCCACTTTATTTTCCAAAATTGGGGGAAAAGATGGCTGGGAACAGAAAAACGAGTTACCTATGAAATTGTTCCGGTAGAAATGTAGAGCTCAACGCGGTGGACGCGTGGCCACAAACGGTGCAGCGATCGGAGCTCGGACGGAGAAGCTACGGCGGTTGAAGTTACCGTAAGATTTCGGTACGCTTCTCCTCTCCTTGCCCCATTTACGTTGCTGCTTCTGCTGCACATAAAGAAAGAAATGAGCTTTAAGCTCATTTAATTGGCTGGTCCGGTTGGGCCCACGGGCTCAGTTTGGGTCCTGTTCAACCGGTTCGGTCCGTTCGGTCCAATCTTGGGCCGTTTTCTTCAAAATTAGTGTCAAAATTCTCGTTTCGATGAGCTCTATTCTAATTTGATATAATATTCATATTTCTAATCTTTCTTATTAAAAACTAATTTATTGACTAATTATCTACTAATTTAATGGGATTTACAGTTTGAGTCTAGTGACCAATTTTTTGCTTCCATTAGTTCATCTATTTGTGTGTTACATGTGATATACCATGCAATATACCCATTAGGTATGTTTGGTTTTGTAAAACTCTGGTTTTAGTGGTTTCATATTTTTTAGCTTCAGAATAATGTGCAAGCCAAATTATAATGTGACAAGACCTATCTGTGTACGGTTCTGGAACTCGGTTGGATTTGTTTGTTAGATTTTTAATCACAGTTGAAAGTGTAATATGCTTATTCTCCACACGATAACTTGGTTATTATGTTATCTTTTGACCCTGGATGTTTAATTTTGACTGCTTACTATGCAGGAAGATTATTATACTAGGTTTTTGGTTGTTTGCCTGGTTAATCACATTGCTCACTACTGATATTGTACCCTTGTTGTTCTCCATTTTTTATTCATTGTAACACAGATGGTTACATTACCCAGTGCCTGGATGCTTAGATTAAAGTCAAGATTTTGAAATTTGTTTGAGTTTAGTGGCCAATTTTTAGCTTGCTTTAGTTTGTGTATTTGTGTGTTAGATGTGATTTACTTTGAAATTTAACCATTAGGTATGTTTAGTTTTTTAAAAATTAAAACTCTATGAGACAAACATGTGAAGGCCTTTTGTGGTGGTCTATGAAGCACGGACACTTCGCTAAGTTGTCGTGTTCGCGTGTCGGACACATTTTGGACACGACACTCACCGACACTCGTCCGACACGCGTGTCTGCTGTGTCCAACCATGTCTCAATAAAAAATAAAAAATTCTTCTCCGGACACGCCTGGACACACCTAAATACCATCACGTGTCAGCATATCTAGTCTTATTCTTAACATATATATTCTTAAAATAAATTTAGATATAGTATATATTATTGTTTATTAAAACAAAAAATATTATAAATATTTGATATAATTAAAATAAGACATTAAAAATAATTAAAAAATTTAATTTATATTTTATATGTATACGTGTCCCCGTGTCATATAAGATTTTATAATTCGCGTGTCGACATGTCCCGTGTCATGTCATGTCGTGTCTCGTGTCCGTGTCAGTGTCTGTGCATCATAGGTGGTGGTTTAACTTGTTACGTATTAATTCGCTTATTAATATTATGGAAGCCAAATTATAATGTCGACAAAACCTATATGTATATGGTTCTGGAATTGGGTTGGTATTATTTGTTTGTGTTTTTAATCACAATGAAAAGTGTAATATGCTACTTCTCCACACCTTTACTTTGTTAGTATGGTACCTTTTGACTATGGATGTTCTACTTGAACTGCTTACTAAGCCAGATGATTATTTTACCCGGTGTTTGGTTGTTTGCCTGTTTGTTCTAGTGGTTGATCATGTGATTGATTAACATTTTTTTGTTGAGATTCATCATTGGTTTAATTAATACTTCACAACATTAGTTGCTCTGGTTATGTGAAAAGGCGTCCATAATTATTGGTTATAAATTTTAATGTCATGTTGCTCTGTGTGTCGTGCTCTTGGGGTCGTTAGAGTTCAGTGCCACTAAGATTTTAAGCAAGAATGGCCTAAATAACTCACTAAATGGTGTTGTTGTTAAAGGTGTTTGAAACTTTGGAGACTCATTATTACACTATTTTGGCCTCTTATAGAGTTCAGTGCCACTAAGATTGTTTAATTGATATATAACCCTTTTAGATAAGGAATAGTTCTTTATAATGACAAAGAACTCATAACTATTAGTTGTAATTTCTTGCATCAACTCACGTCAAATCTCTAATAACAGAACTTTGTTTGATCTCATTATTTTAAAGCATGAAACCTTTATGATTCTTGTCAATTATGCAACACAGAATTTCTATAATTAAGATTAACAAACAAAAGTTCTAGCAACACCAAAGCTGTATGCTTTACATAAAATTTAAAAAAGGGTCACATCAAATTCTACCCTAAGCAAGCTACCAATAGATAGTTTGAATATTGAGGCTAAGATTTCTTATATATGCAGATGAAGATAGCAACTAGCCCAACACAAGTGCCTCACCAATAGTAAATGACACACATCAAGGAATTTGATACAAAGAGGAACTGCAATAGCATCACATAATTTTAGCTAGATACAGCAAAATAAAACTATGTGATCAGACCAATCGAAAAGCACTGCCAATGTTGATTCCTCGGATGTTTAGTTTACTATGTATACGGATGGTTGCTTGCATTCAATATATAGATGTTTGTTTTGGTTATGTACTTGGTCTTTTACTTGATTCACTATGTGGATTGTGAGTTAATTAAATAATTGGTTGAAACTTATTTTAGTTGTGCTAGAATCAACCTAATTTTATATGTTTCTCACTTTGTCTTGGAATTTAAAAATAAATAAATAAATAAATAAATAAAAGGTACAACTTAGGTTGGCATTTTTGAATCGATATTTTTGGTGAATCTAGAACTCAGGTAGTGTGCACGGATGTTCGATTGAGAGGTTATTTAGATTTGTTGAATTTATGTTGTTCCAAGCACAAACGTATGGATGCTTCATTCATTTTTCAACTTGGATGATTCTATTGTTGCAAAATCAGGTAAAATTATGTTAAATTAAATCCAAATCAAATAAACATTCAAATTAGAATGAAAACAATCATCCACCTACCTAGTAAAATGAACATCCGACCTATTTTGGATTGACCACAAGTTTTAAACATACCAATTAATTTTCTCATTTGTTAGACACTTAATTTAATAGTGACATACATTTTATAATTTATTAATTTATATTTCAAGAAAATGTCTAACTTAAATAGAATTAAGCGTGTTTGTAAAATTCCAGTTTATAATAGGCACCATACTCATAATATTCTATAACAAAGCTTTTTAATCAGGAAAAATTATATTAAATCCAATCCAAATCAAAATAAACATCCAAATTAGAATGAAAATAACCGTCGGCGTACCTGGTAAAAAGAACATCCGACCTATTTTAGATTTTCTTTTAATTTTTTTGTTTACATTAACACAGTAGGGTAATAAATTATACTACAAATGGTATACCCAAAATAACCATTCACTTTAGAATGGAAAGAACCATGCGCAATCATAGTAAAACAAACATCTGCCTCAATTTAAATGGCTTAAAGTATAGTACATGATGTATCTCAATCCCTATGCAACTTGTTGTTATTGAGCTCTCCCACATCATTCAACACCCTCATGGATCCTGTAGCATTTTCAGACCTTGTTCTCTTAAGGGTCTCCGAGAAAGGATTCTCAATAGGTGGTTGTGGCATAGGCTGCTCCTTGAAAGACAAAGAAGATTTTGATACATAAAATGGTGGGGCTGCAACATTGAGTGAATTATTCCCCAACATGGCACTAACAAGTTTGGTACTTTTCTACATTAGTGGTGGTGCTGGATTTATTGTTGTATGTTGGAATTGATGTTTTCATCGACGAATTCATTCTGTGCCGCTACCTTATTGTTCATCATTGATGATGGCATCATGCTTGTATGATGATCCTTACAAGGCTGCCAACTTGATGATGAACCCAAGAAAGCCTCAAAGAGTCTCTTCTGTTCAGCGAGAAACATTTATTTAGCTATTGAAAACAATCATCAAATTTCAAACAACCTCCACATAAAGCTTGGCTTACCTTGAAAAACTAGATAAATATGTACATATCTCAAAACATAAATGATGTATTTTTTATACTATCTCTATATTTGTGTCCTAATCCACCTGCTAGGCACAACAATATAATTATAGACCTTTTTTAATTATAAAAAATAGGGACTACTGCTAATTATCATGTGATCTGTCTTCTGACGTATTTGTTTTCATGCACAAACACTGGGTCATGGCTAACTTGAGTTGGTATCTGAGGTTGTCCCATGGCTATGCCCCCATGATTTGGATACATGGAATCACAAGAGTTGTTACAATTTTTTTCCTCAACTAAGGTAATATAATAGACAATACCAAAGGCAACACTTGTAAAGGATAAAATTGCACACCTTGCAAACACTCTAGGCTTCACAATGTAGCAGTAGTGGTTGCCAAAGTATATGCTCTCTTCGTTGTGTTGATCATTTAGTGCCGCAATAGTTAGCAACAGAAGAAACACAAGGGGGACAAACGGTGGATGCGGTGGGCTGCGTGGGGACTGCACGGTGAGCATGTTTGTGGGTTGTGCAAAGGACAACAACTTGTACACGAACGGGGCTCTTGCTCGGACGTTGCCATAGAGGTAGCGGCGTCGGTTGCGGGTGGGCGGCGGTGGCTCGTGATCTGGGCGGCGACAATCTGGCGATAGTGGGAGACAATTGGTGGCTGGTTGAAGAACACAATTTACCAATCACTACAAAAAAAGGTCTATGGTCACAGTGAAAAACTGTGACTATAGCTAGTGAAAAGGGTGACCATAGGTCTATGGTCACGGTTTTTAACCTATGGTCACGGTTTTTCTGCCGTGGCCTATTCTCTCGTGGCCATAGACCTATGGTCACGATTTTTTTATCTATGGTCACGGTTTCTATGGTCACGGTTGTAATGTTCAAATTCTGGCACTTTAGGTCACATTTTTTTACTGTGACCATAGCCTATCTATGGTCACGGTTTTGGTCGTGACCATAGCCTCTATAGTTACCCCCTCCTAAAACCGTGACCATAGATAAGGCTATGGTCACGGTTTTGGCCGTGACCATAGCCTCTATGGTCACTCCATCCAAAACCGTAACCATAGCCATATCTATGGTCACGGTTTTGACCGTGACCATAGCCTCTATGGTCACTCCACCAAAAACCGTGACCATAGCCTCTATGGTCACCCCTTCTCAAAACCGTGACCATAGCCTCTATGGTCACCCCACCTAAAAACCGTGACCATAGCCTTATTTATGGTCACGGTTTTGGCCGTGACCATAGCCCCTATGGTCACCCCTCCTTAAACCGTGACCATAGCCTTATCTATGGTCACGATTTTTTGCCGTGACCATAGCGTCTATGGTCACCCTGCCTTAAAACCGTGGCCATAGCTTATCTATGGTCACGGTTTTCACCGTAGCCATAACTTATCTTTGGTAACCTGTTTTTTTAAAGCATAATCACATTCCAAAATGATGATAATCACAAAATAAATCTTAGAATGAAAAATTCAATAAATGTAAATCATAAAAGTTTCATAAAAAAGTAGATATCCATTACAACACTAATCAAAATAGGGTGTCATTTATCCATTACATGTAATATCGGATAAAGTCTCTTATCAAAATGTAAAGAACACATCAAAATAATACATTTAGATAACCAAAATCATTATAAGAGCCATCCCATCTTATATTTGTATAGAACATATTTTCTTCACATCATATCCTCCTGTTAGCAAAAGAAATAAAGAAGTTAGAACAGAACGAAAATGTTTTAAATGATGCATGCAGTGCAGTTGAGTAATGAATATGGAGCACAAGTTAAATAAGTCAATCAATATGAAAATTTCAACCACTAAATAACAAGGAGCATTTGCTAAGGTTTTGAGCCATTTAGTAATGTTTATATGTTTTTAATCTATCTTTGAGTGGAACTTCAACTGCCCTGTTGAAGTCGCTTAAAACTGAAAAAAATCCAGCACAAAGAAACAACCACAACCAAAATAGAAGCTTAAAAACAAGGTAATACCGAAATACTATTATTAGCTTCCAACCCATCAAACAAATCAAGTAATCAACACCAGCGAAACAGAAAAACCAGATCGAGTATGAAATCAATAGACAAAGTCAAATTTAAAATAATAATAATGCTTATTGCTATATATTACTGAGTACTGATTCAATGCTGATTGCTACCCCTTCAGCCACTATTAAGCAATCAGCCACTATTAAGCAAACAGCAATCAGCCACTATTAAGTCAATCACGCCAATAAGTGTTTCCACACTTTGCACACGGACATTGGATTTCTTTTCCAACCGGTTTTCCAATTACGAAGGCAAACTCTAAAAAATTATTTACACCAACTATGTACTCGTTCTCAAATCTTGGTAAATCCATCCAATCTTTTGACAAAACATGATTAAACCTAAGAATGCAAATATCTGAACTTACTAAACATGATCTAATAGGTCAATTATAGAGACAATCTAACTACCATATATCCGCTTACTACCCTAGTTAAATGTGCTATCAAATTATTATATATGGCAATTACAAGATAAACTTACTGCTTAGTTCCTTCATTTTGAGATGCCATATGAAGTTGTTATAAACGGTGTCGCAGCAACTTCTGTTGTCTTTACCAGTACGAAAAAATTATCCTGTACACAAAACAAAGTCAAAATAATCACCCCTAAATTAAATCAAACCAGCAGCATAACAAAATCACTAATCACTAATCACAAATCACAAATCACTTATCACAAATTCAAAATTTAAAACACTCAGTGCCATCAGTCCATAACAAAACAGCAGCTTAACAAGTCACTAATCAATATTTTATTATTACTTTATTTATTTTGTGTAAACTATCTATTAGAATGTGCATCTGAAAATATATTTTCAAGCTTACAAAAATTTTAAAAGTTAAAAGTAATACTAATATTAAGAATCGTTTTTTTCTTTTTGGGTTTTGGAGAATAAAGTTATTTGTAAGAAGGCTATTATAAGAGTTCTCCAATTTGAAGGCCATGTTATCCACGGTGACTGTGGCCCATCTACACAATATATATATATATATATATATATATATATATATATATATATATATATATATATATATATCCGAGTCAAAACCTACTGCGCAAGTCTGACGAATGCCGTTCATGTTCCTGGTGAAAAAGAAAAGAGTCGCTTTCCTTCCAGGACCGGATAAGGTCAAACTCTGGGCGGGCTGCCAGGTTTTGCCTACGCTACGGTTTCAAATCCCTACCCTACGCCTTACGAGGGCGCCCTAGCCAGATTCACTCCCAAAGGTCCATCCTCTTTCCCCCTACCCAGGAGTACTCAGAGAGAAATGGCATATGTGATTGTAGAAACCTTTCTCAATCGGCATCACGCACGTGGTGTATATATATATATATATATTGCAAAACTTGGGTCTAGTGACCTGGATTTGAATTCAATTGTAGCCTTTGAAAAATAAAAAATCATTGAGTAGTTGGGACTATGATATGGGCTTTATGCTAGAAATGTATTATTTAGTCTTAAGAATTAAACACAAAAATTAGTATTTTTATATTAAAGTCAATTTACAAGCATTTTTTTTCATTCAACTCACTCATGGAAGGGGTTCACTCAATGGACCATAATTGAAACCAAAAACACTGAAACTTAACTAAATGATCGTATGAACATAAATTTAAATTGTAAGAGAAACAAGTAGAAGACTTTATTCCTGCTCCCTGTACAAATACATATATAAACTACTGTTGACAAGAGTTTAAATACAAGTAAGAATATCATTAGCTGTTGATTTGAATATGGGAAAGATAAAAGTTCATTAACCATACATCTAACCTCCAATATTCCAGGGAAGCAAAAAGAGAGAAGATCCAGGCATTTAAGAGGCCACTTTTTTATGGAGGATAGAAAAATAAGACCTGGAAAAATTTGAATATGAGTGTTAAAAGGTACTCAGAATCTTAGATAGTTGAAGAAAAAAATTGGTATAAGATAAATTGAACTTTTCTTTGAATGAAGTTTTTTTAATTCATCGTCATTTACCTTTCAAATTATACGATTATTAACAAGTCTTGAAGTATACATAGGAGCCATATATGATTCTTAAAGTTTTCAATCTCTTCACTATATTTGCTGATGCCAAAAAACAATGTGCGGTGCCGCACAAAACAAAAGCCTACTCGGCAACTCATCATATATCAGAAATAATGAAATACATCATCTCCATCAATAAAAATGCTTTATATACTAAAAAAGAAAAGGAAGTTTCACAAAAGAAAAGAAACCAAGATGTAACTCATTAGCAACTGCATTGGGTCCACACCATCCACTAAAACAACAGGCTCTGGTTTTTCTCAAAAATCGAAGTGTTATTCTCTATATAAAGCAGTTATTGTTATTGAAAGTATTCTCAATCATAGCAACATTTTCTACCGTTGATAACATAGTTTCAACTACTACTTAAACACCGAAATGTGTCGCGGAGTTATGGCTGTTGCATCCACCACTATTGGAGTGGTGGAGGTGCTGAAGGATCAAGGCTATTGCAGGTGGAACACCACCATGAAATCAGTAGCTCAAGGTGCCAAGAACCATGTGAAATCAGCACAACAGAAGGCTAATAGCAACAAGAAGAAGATGCCTCAGCAACGATTTTATTTCATATATGGCTCGTACCTAATGAGATTCGTAGAAGTGATTCAGAGAGCCTTGATTGCAGCACATAAATCCCCCTTCGCAAATCCAAAAAGAAGATTATCAGGAAAATAAATTAACAAAATCTAAAACGGAAAAGTGAAACGGCGTACCAAGCAGCACTGAGAACTGAGACACCGATGGAGACGCCGATGCCGACGGCGGAAAAGGTGTAAGGAGAGATCTTAATGAGCGCAGTACCCCAAGAGCGGACACCACTAACCTTCGATGAACGGAGAAGCCAACGAAGATGAAGACGATGTGCTGAGAGCTTGGGACGGCGACGGCGCCGACGAGCTTCGGACGGCGGCGGCAATGAGGGGCTAGGGTTATGAATTGGGGAAAGAAAGAAGGGGGGTTGCTTGAATTTCCTTCAGTTCTTGTTCACGGTTCACCTAACTTACGAGTAGTATAGGTTAAGAAAATGAGTTTTTAATTTTTTTTAAATTAAGATAATAAAATTGATATATTATATATAATGAGCCTTATATTTTATTTTTTATAAAATTATTTTATCTAACATATCAAGAATTAATTTATCATATGCATTTAAATAAACGAACAAAATTAACCACTCAAATAATTTAAATTAATTCCGATATGATGAATCTTTTATTTTAATATTCTACAATCATTTTAATAAGTTTTAAATTATTTTTTAATTTAAAATTATTAATAGTATTCAACCTAATTTTATATTTATAAAATTAGATTTAAAATTTTAATATTTAAAGTAAATTATATAAAATTATTATTAGTTTTTAATTATTAAAATTTTTTAATTTTAAAAAGAAAAAATATTTAAAATAATAAAAAATACATAAAAATATTAATTAATTAAAACTCAAATGATTAAAACTGTGACTATAGACCCCTTTAGATCACTCCCAAAACTGTGACCCTAAACCCTTTTAGGCCATCCTTTTGAAAAACCGTGACCATAGACACCTTTAGGTCACCCCCAAAACCGTGACCATAGACCCTTTTAGGCCACCCTTCCGAAAAACCATAACCATAGACCCTTTTTGGTCACTGTAAAAAATCGTGAGCATAGACACCTTTAGGCCACCCCCCAAAACCGTGACCATAGACCTTTTTAGGCCACCCTTCTGAAAAACAGTGACCATAGACCCTTTTTGGTCACTGTAAAAAACCGTGACCATAGACACCTTTAGGCCACCCTCCAAAACCGTGACCATAGACCCTTTTAGGCCACCCTCAAAACCGTGACCATAGACTCCTTTAGGTCGCCCTCCAAAACCGTAACCATAGAACTTTTTAGGTCACTATTTTTGAAAAACCGTGACCATAGCCCCTTTTTGGTCACTGTAAAAAACCGTGACCATAGACACCTTTAGGCCACCCCCCAAAACCGTGACCATAGACACTTTTAGGCCACCCTCAAAACCGTGACCATAGACCCCTTTAGGTCACTCCCTAAAACCGTGACCATAGACCCTTTTAGGTCACCCTTTTTTGAAAAATCGTGACCATAGCCCCTTTTTTGTCACTGTAAAAAACTGTGACCATAGACCCTTTTAGGTCACCTCAAAAACCATGACCATAGACCATTTTAGGCCACCCCCAAAACCGTGACCATAGACCCCTTTAGGCCACCCCCGAAAACCGTGACCATAGACCCTTTTAGGTCACCCTTTTTTGAAAAATCGTGACCATAGACCCTTTTTGGTCACTGTAAAAAATCGTGACCATAGACCCCTTTAGGTCACCCCTCAAAACCGTGACCATAGGCTCTTTTAGGCCACCCTTTTTTAAAAAACCATGACCATAGGTACTCTATGGTCACCCTTTCCAAAAAAAATCGTGACCATAGCTTTTTTTTTTTTGGTCACCCTAAAAAATCGTGACCATAGAGGGTCTATGGTCACGATTTTTTACCGTGACCAAAAAAACCGTGGCCATAGATCCAAAATGTTGTAGTGAATGCAGAACGTGGGTTAGAGGTGATCAAATGGGTAACTGCCAAATGTGAAAATTCTGATTTTTTTTAATTCAAAATATGATATTATTAGAAATTAATTAATTATCTAATTAAATATTTTGATTTTAACTTTTCTTTTTAGTTCCATTGTTCACTAGTATCATTATTCACCAATACTTTTCCAATATTTGTTGTCATATATTCTTACGAAAATAAAAAGGCAACAAAAAGAAAAGAAAGCTATTGCACTTGTTATTCAAGAACAAAGAAGGAAAGATTTTCCTTTTAATGCTAACGTCTAAGAGCATTAAAGCAGCAACAACTAGTTTAATCATATTAGGAATTATTCCAACATTAAATGAGCAACCAAGCTCTATATATAAAGATTTCTTTCAAGAAAGAAGCAACTATTTTGTGTATATTGAAGATCATACAAACAAGCCTTATTTTTCTTATTTTTGAGTGTGTTCTTACTTCTCTTTTGTCTAGATTCAAGCTTATTTTAAGAGATACAAAGGAAAAAGAGAGTAGTGCATACAAAAGCCGTTTAATCTTTGTTTGAGTGTTTTGATTTCGAAAGTATGCACTTGGTTCCTCTTAACTAGGTTGGGTTAGCACCTAGGTGATTCACTAAACTTGAGATAACTTAGGTGGTTTACAAGAGTGTGAGTCTCTTGGAATTGGTAATTGTAATCAATTTTGATTATAGTGGAAATTCTACTATTGTTGTGGAGGAGATTGGACGTAGGTCACATTGCACTTCGTGGCCAAACTAGGATATATCATTGTGTCACTTTTCTTCTTTTTTATTTTCTGCACTTCGGAGGAGACAAAATCGCATATAATCTCCTGATTTATCTGTTTGCTGTATAATCTCTAAAAGTGGTTTCTGGATTCAATCTCCCTTCTCAATTCAATTGGAAACCTTTAATTGGCATCAAAGTTTAGACTCAAGGAGCAAGCTTAACAGCTTAGAGCAAAAGATCCATGGCAACTTTTGTAACTTACACGTTGACTGAAGGACAATCATACTATAGACCTCCTTTCTTTAATTGAATCAATTATTCTTATTGGAAAGAAAGCATGAGGATTTTTGTGCAATCAACTTACTACAACCTATGAAAGATCATTGTGAATGACTCATATTTTCCTACCAAATGCAATGTTGAAGGCAATGTTCTTCCAAACAAAGATTTTGAATGGACGGATGAAGAAAAGAAGAAAGTGGAACTAAATGCCAAATTCATCAATATGATGCATTACGTCATTAACTTTGAAGAATTCAAAAAGGTCTCAAGATGCAAAACAGCAAAAAAGATATGGGACAAGTTGCAGCTCACACAAGAGGAAATCGAGCAAGTGAAAGAAACCATATTGACATGCTTATGAAGGAATATGAAATGTTCTTCATGATGGAAGATGAATCAATTAATGTTTTATTTGAGAATTTTTCTGTCATCATCAATAATCTTGATACAATAAAAAAATACTTCTCTGAAGTAGAACTTGTTAGGAAAATCTTAAAAAGTCTTATCAAATAATGGGAGACCCTAAGCACTGTCATATCCGAAGCTAATGATCTCAACAAGATTGCTTATGATGAATTGAGAAGAAACCTGTTGGCCTATGAATCTACACATCTCAGCAATGATAACAAGAAAATAAGAGTGGCATTTAAATCAAAAATCACATCAAAAGAAGAAGAATGTGAAGACAACCTATCTGGTGATGAGATGAAATTTATTGCTAGAAGATTGAGAAAGCTGATAAAAAAAAAAGTCACTACAAGGTAGAATATCCACAAAAAAAAGTTGTTGATGGCCTCATGGGATGACTTAAAAAGCGACAATAAAAGAGAAAAATCTTATCATGAAGCTCACATTTGTCTCATGACTAATCAAGATAATATTGATGAGGTAGATTTTCTGAACTATCACCTAGTAGATTGTATATTATCATTAATGATTTAATTGTTAATTCTAAAAAAAATTTTGATAAATATACTAGATGCAAAAACGAAAATGAAAGTTTGAAATTGAAAAGCAATCAGCTCAAAGAGCAATTGATCATATGGCCAAATCCTCTTGTGTTTTAAAACAGAAAAAAATCTTTTTAAAAATTGAAATTGATGAATTAAAAATGAGAAATTTGACTGTGGTATCAAATGATGTTCTTGCTAAAAATGTAAAATTGCAAGAGAATATCAAGAACTTAAATATTGACTTAATAAGATTTGCTCAAGGTTCTAAAAATTTGGGCAAAGTTTTTACTAATTAAAGGTCTCTTTTTATAAAATCTGATTTTGATTTTGTGGTGGAAAGAAAAATCAATTTTAAAAATGCTTATGAAGCATCCTCTTCCAAAACCAAAAGAGACGATCCTGTTTTTAATCAAAATCATAAGGCCAATTCTATCAAAAACAAAAATTTTCTTTATCATTTTAAAATTTCAGCAAGAAGCAATATTTGTTCTAATTATAATAAAATTAGACATTTTTTACCTCAAGTTTCATTTAAAAAAAATTTGGTGATAAAAATTATAAGATTGTTCATGATTATAATGCTTTTGGATAATAAAAAAAAATTAATATAAAAGAATTCAAAAGAATTTGAATACCAAAAGTTTTAAAAAAGATGTTGCAAGTTTGCCTTACATCTAAAAATAAAAGAGAAATATGATATTTGATAAGTAGATGTTGTTCAAGACATATAATAAGATAGTTAATTTTTTTCATCAAGTTAAACAAATATGACGGAGGATTTGAGATTGTTATAGTTGATGAAAAAGGCGAAATCATTGAAATGGATAAGATTAAAGAATATGTGAAAGAGTTACAACAAATTCATCTAATACTCAAGAGAAGACAGCACCGTTACAACTTGAACTAGAAAATTCTACAGAAAAATCATTTTTATCTCTCAGATCGAAACAAAATTTTTCTAAACGTGGTGAATAGAGCACTATTTTTTGGAGCATTTTGCTATCTTTTATTGCTTTATGTTCTATTATCATATGCTCTGATATTTTAGCATGCTTTAAATGCTTTACTTTTATCTTTATATAATTTGACAAAAAAAATTAGTGCTACAAAAGTCATTTAATCTTTTGTTTGAGTGTTTTGATTTTGAAAGTGTACTTAGTTAGAGTCCACTTGGCTCCCTTTAACTAGATTGGGTTAACACCTAGGTGATTTACTAAATTTAAGATAGCTTAGGTGGTTTACAAGAATGTGAGCCTCTAGAAATTGGTGATTGTATTAATCTTGATTATAGTGAAAATTCTACTAGGATATATCGATGTGTCACTCTTCTTTTTTTCTATTTGCTGAACTTTCTGTTTTTCACTTTAGAGAGACAAAATCACGAATAATCTCCTAATTTATCTGTCCGCGGCATAATTTCTAAAAGTGGTTCATTAATTCAATCTCCTTTCTCAATTCATTTGAAAACTTTCAATTGGTATCAGAGTTTAGACTAAAGGAACAAGCTTAACAGCTTGGAGCAAAAGATTCATGAAAGAAGAAGAAAAAAAAGAGAAAGGAAAGGAAGAAAAAGAGGTAGAGTAGAAATTTTTAGTCTCTCTAATTATTTGGAGTTAATACTTGGTATTACTTTCTGACACGTCAGCGAGTAATCATTTGTCATCCGGTAGGAGGGGTTGATTTGTCTTTTTTTTTTTTGATAATGGTCAGAAACCTGTTTTAAATTTAAAGATAATTAAGGTGCACTATAACTCATAAAAAAAAAGTCCAAAATCGAATAGGGTATTTTTTTTCTTGGTTCATATTTGTTTGTTTTTCTATTGAAGTCTTTATTTTTCTATTTAAGTTATTTTCTTGAGTTAAGATTTAAATTTTTATTAACATGTATGTATATATATATTATTTAGCATAATGTATAATGTATAAAAATGAAGAATAAATTTTATTTTTAAAAATTTATTTTATGGCGAGTGATTTAGTAGATTAATGTTATTATTAAACAAAAAAGTTAGACAATTAAAAAAAATTTTAATCAAGTCTAATCAAAATATTTTGTGTATTTTTTTCTTACGTGTTTTCTTCTTCTTTTTACGTGCACTGTGTTCGTTGCTTCTTTTTTTATTTTTCTAATATTTTTTTTATCTTTCTCTTTTTTTTTCCTCCTCCTTCGTTAGTATCATCATCATCGTCTTCTTCTTCTTTTTAATTAAATATTACACAATTAGTTTAACGATAATAAAAATACATCATTTAGTTGTAAATAACACTGAATTTTTTTATGAATGACAAAAAAAATTTTGGTAAATGGCACAAGAAATCTTCAAAAGACTACGAGTCCAAAACCAACTCGCTTCACCAACAAAATATATTTAAATGTATTTTAAATTCAAAAGACACATCAAATTATTACAAATGAAACCTGAATGACTAGATCTTTTATATATTAGTTTAATGTCACACAATCAATTCAATAATAACAAAAACACATTATTTAATTAGAATGACGCATAAATTTTTAGTAAATGACATAAGAAATCTTTAAAATATTACAATTCCAAAATCTAAACTCACTCAACCAACAAAATACATTTAAATATGTTTTAGAATTAAAATATAAATCAATTTATTGTAAATGACATAGGAATAACTAAACCTCTTATATATAAATTTAATATGACTCAAACTAGTTTAATATTGAGAAAAGTACATTATTTAATTTGAAATGACACGATTAAAAAAGAATAAATGACCATTTGTATCTATAAAAGATGAAAACGCTGACATATGTACCACACTAAATCGAAACTAAACTTGTACCCACGTAAGATACCCTCCGTGTGACAAAAATACCCTGTCTTTGGAGGGTTGGAGCGCCACGTAGGGTACTTTTGTCACACAAAGGGCATCTTACATGGGTACAAGTTTAGTTTCGATCTAGTGTGGGTACATATGTCAGTGTTTTCATTTTTTATGGATACAAATGATCATTTATTCATTAAAAAATTCATGTATCGATTAAAAAATTGTGTCAAAATTTAAAAAAAAAATTTGTATCACGATTAAAAATTTTTAGGATTATTTTTTGATAAAATTTAATTATTTTATTAAGATAAATTTAATTTTTCTAATAATCGATTATTTAATTAAAAAATAATCTAAATCAATATGTAAATTTTACAAATATATAATAATTAATTTAATAACTAATTATTAATAGTAAAAATTTATATTACAGTTGTCTTAATATAAAATTAATAATTAAAAATTATTAAATAATTTAATAAATTTAACTAAATTACCATCAAATAATTCTCAACTAAATTTTATCATTTTAAATATGTATATAATATGTTTTATGCGCAATGTATACATAATTTTATTTTTCCAACAAATTTTACTTAGCACGCAAATAGAATTTTTATCAATTTTTTAAAACCATATCGTTGTCTTAAAAGTAAATGATGAAATACAAAAATAGTATACAACACACACCAGATGAGTCTTTAAATACTCATTCTTTATCTCTCTCCCTACACCCAAATAGTAAACAAACACTTCCCACCTATTCTTCTATGTCACCAGGCCACTTGGTTCCTTCTCTTTCTATTCTAATCTTCTCACACCAAAAACCACTTCTTCCCAGCGAGTTTGGTTAGTTACATCAGTTAAGTTAGTTAGTTAGTTACCCCAAACTATGAGCTACTCCAAAAACGACGCCGTCGTGGAAACCGAGCCAACGACACCGCCAACACAAAACGACAGCACCGTTTTGTTCGGCAAGTACGAGCTCGGCGAACTTCTGGGCGTAGGCGCGTCCGCTAAAGTATACCACGCGACGCGCGTGGCCGACGGTGGAAGCGTGGCAGTTAAGGCCGTTAGCAAACGCAACATCGCTTCCAACTGCCATGCAGCTAACGTGGAGCGCGAGATCTCCGTCACGCGCCGCCTCCGCCACCACCCAAACATCATCAACCTCCTTGAGGTCCTCGCCACCAAGACCAAAATCTACCTTGTCATGGAGTTCGCCGCCGGCGGAGAACTTTTCCAGAAGGTCGCCCACGGCGGCCGCTTGACGGATGACGTCGCCAGAAAATATTTCCGGCAGCTCATCTCCGCCGTAAAGCACTGCCACTCCGCCGGCGTCTACCACCGTGATCTCAAGCTCGACAACCTCCTCCTTGACGATGACGGCAACCTTCAAGTCTCCGATTTCGGGTTGAGCGCCGTGAAGAACCAGATCCGACCCGATGGCTTGCTCCACACAGTTTGTGGGACCCCTGCTTACGTGGCACCTGAGATCTTGGCCAAGAAGGGATATAATGGCGCCACGGTGGACGTGTGGTCCTGCGGCGTCGTTTTGTTTGCATTGACCGCGGGTTTTTTACCCTTCAATGATTACAATATTACAGTTTTGTACAGGAAGATTTACCGCGGTCAATTTCGGTTTCCAAAGTGGATATCTTGTGGATTAAGAAACCTTATATCGCGGTTGTTGGATGTAAATCCAGAAACGCGAATTACCGTTGACGAGATTATGCAAGACCCGTGGTTTAATTCGGGTGGGTATAAACTTAATCGGGTTCTTGTTGAAGAACCCGAATGGGAGAAGAGTCAAATAAAAATTAAAACGTTAAATGCATTTGACTTGATATCTTTTTCGACTGGGTTGGACATGTCGGGTCTATTTGTGAATAACGGTGTTCTGAATCATGTGGAGCGATTTGTCCTGAGAGAGAAAGTAGAGAGGATACTAGAGAAGGTGGATGAGGTGGCTAAGGGGACCAATTTAACAGTGACAAGGAATGAGAAATGTGAAGGTGCAAGGTTGGAAGGGCAAGATGGTAATTTAGTTGCCCTTGTGTTGGTTTACCGGTTAACGGATGAGTTGGTGGTGGTTGAAGTCAAGAGTATTGGAAAGATGAATTGCAACCCCAACTTTATGAGTTGCCTCATGGATAACGGGCATAACTCTTTAGAATTTTAGAGGAATTTATTTTATTAATTTCTCAGGTTACTGAATAATTAATTGGTAGCTACAAGTTATGCTTTGGATGCCATTTTTTAATTATTTGGTTGTTGATTTTGTTGATTTTGGGAAAAAATTGAGGAGGAGTTATAATACCCACTTAGTTTGCTAATAATATGTAAATACAGTAATTCACTTAAATATATTTTTGAGTGTTTTGTAAATCTTAGTTTTGGTTGTTCCTAAAATTTTTATTTTTATTTTGTTACAAATTTTGTTTAAACATTTGATTTTGATTTTTATATAAAAATTTATTTCAATACATATTTTTTTTCTCAAAAATATTTTGTTTGTCACTGAAAACTTATGATAATTATGTTATCAGTGATTCAGATTATTATTTTAGTCAGGTTTAACAAAATTATCAACACAATACACGGGCCAAATAACCAATGGTCGTTTGAATTGAAATCTTATGCATCACAGTTGATTTCAATGGAAGATGCCATTGAAAATCAAAGAAAATTAATGGAAATAGGTGTTTTTCACTTTCTGATTCAAATATCAACCTCGTTATGTGTGCTTAAAACTTCTATATCAATGTTGATGTCAATTGAAGATGAAATTAAAAATCAAAGAGGAATTTTGTACAAAAAATGCCTGAATATTAGGAATACGAGGGAGAAAGAGTCAGATGAGATTGAGAACAAGATAAAACTCGTGAGAGAGTAAAAAAGATGAAAGAAAAAAGAGAAAATAAGGATGCGTTTGGTTTATAAATACATGATATTGAGATATGAATATAAAAATATAAAATTATTTTTATTAAATGATATATAAATAAAAATATTGTATTATGAAACATTAAATCATTATATTTTGTATTCTTTTCATAATTACGTTACTTATTATTTGATTTTTATCCCTATAACATGATAACGACTCATTATATTTTGGTGAAATAATCAAAACTTTGTCTATATATAACAACTAGATACTCTTTTCACATTCACTAATAATTCAGTAATCACATACACTAAAAAAGGTGACTAACCCAAATTAAGTCTATATATTAAAAAAAGTAATTATTATAAAGAAGAGAGGTGGTTGTGCATTGAAGAAGTGTTAATAAAAAATAACTTTTAGTGTGTTTATTGTTTGGTGTACGGGACACATGGGAGAGAGAAAAAACGGAAGGTGTGGGAGGAATTGAACTATATTGCAGAATTGTGCCAGGTTCTTTTCTGTTTGTTGGGAGACTTCAATGAGATTTTACAAGTTGAGGATCGCAAAGGGGTGATGAGTTTGCCGGTATCAGCGAATGAGTTTAAGAGTTGGGTTCAAGAAATGCAGTTGGTGGATCTACTCCTTATTGATAGGAAGTTCACATGGTTCAGGGGTCAATCTTGTAGCAGAATTGATAGGGTGCTGGTTAATATTGAATAGGTGGAGGAGTTTTCTGACATTAGACTGAAAGGTGGTCCAAGAGGCTTATCAGATCATTGCCCGTTGATTGTGGAGGATATAAGAGTAAGAGGGGGCCCTCGACTGTTCAGGAGCTTAGATTCCTGATTTACCCATGAAAGTTTTCTAAGGAGGGTAAAAAATGAATGGCAAAACTTGAGAGGTGCTCCGTTTCTTGGTAAACTGAAGGCCTTGACGATACCTATGAGGCAATGGCACAAGGATAATTTTAGTGATATGAAAAACAGACTGATGAAGTTTGAGGATGAGATCAGGAAGCTGGACGATCAGGTTAGTGATGGGATCTATGAGAGTACAACGGAGGCTAGATGGAAGGCGTTGGTGAGATTTTGTAAAAAGTGGTACATTAGGAAGGAAATCAATTGGAAGCAGATGTCTCGGTCCAAACATGCTAAGGACATGGACAGGAATACTCGATATTTTCATAACATTGCCTTGGCTAGAAGGCGGAATAACAGGATTGATGCTCTGATGATTCACGGAAGGCTTGTGAGGAATCATGCAAGAATAAAGCATGCAATCAGGGGATTCTACAAGGAGTTGTATCGCCAGGAGTATGCTCCAAGAATCGGTGTTCGGGATGGGTTGTTGAAGCAAATTGATAGAGCTGAGGCAGAAGCTTTGGAGGTTCTACCGTCTGCGGAGAAAATCAGGGAGGCAGTATGGGATTGTGAATCTTCTAAGGCCCCAGGTAGTGATGGGTACAATATGAATTTCATCAAGAAATGCTAGGAAGAGATTGGTCAGGAGTTCACTGAGGCGGTGATGGAATTCTTCCAAAGGGCAAAGTTACCTTCAGATCTGAATATAACATGGGTGATGCTAGCCCCAAAATTTGT
Source organism: Arachis hypogaea (assembly GCF_003086295.3). NCBI lineage: Eukaryota > Viridiplantae > Streptophyta > Magnoliopsida > Fabales > Fabaceae > Arachis > Arachis hypogaea. Next base: position 118,482,912 of record NC_092049.1, on the reverse strand, counting down.
GGGGGCTAAGGAGATCAAGGATTTTCGGCCGATTAGTTTAGTGGGATGTGTGTATAAGGTGGTCTCGAAGGTGCTGGTGAGAAGAATGAGATCGATTATGCCGGGCTTGGTGGGAGAGACTCAGACTGCATTTGTAAAAGGCAGAAAAATTCATGACGGTGCTCTCATCGCCTGTGAGACGGTCTATTGGCTGAAGGCGCGGAGAAAGAAAGCGGCAATCATTAAGCTGGATTTTCATAAAGCTTATGATAGAGGCATATAGAGTTTTGTGGATATAGTGTTACAGAAAATGGGATTTGGACAGCGTTGGAGGAATTGGGTGAAGGAGTGTGTTAGTACGGCCATTATGCCTGTCCTGGTAAATGGGTCACCATCCAAGCCGTTTAACATGGAGAGAGGCCTCAGACAATGGGATCCTCTTTCTCCATTTCTGTTTGTACTAGTGGTCGATGTATTGCATCGGATGCTGGGAGAAGCTGTCAGGAACGGGCGCATTGATCCGCTACTGGTCGGAGGAGAGCATATCAAATTGTCGCACTTACAATTTGCAGATGATATGATATTATTTTGTCCCCCTGTAATAGAGACAATCGTGAATTATAAGAGACTGTTGCGGTGTTTTGAGTTGATGTCAGGACTGAGCATCAATTTTGATAAGTCAAATCTGATATCGGTGAATTGTGAGCAGGAATGGATAGATCATGCGTGTGGTCTGCTGGGGTGCAAGCAAGCGGTATTACCAGTTAGATATCTCGGGATTTCCTTGGGTGCGAATCCGCGTATGGTGAAGACTTAGAAACCGATAATAGATAAGGTGGAAGAGAAACTCAGCCTGTGGAAAGCAAAGGTCCTAAACAAAGCGGGTAAGCTTGTTCTCATTAAATCAGTGCTGAATAGCCTACCGATATATTACCTTAGTCTGTACAAGATGCCAAAGGCGGTTGTGGATAAGCTGATTGTGTTGCAAAAGAGATTTATGTGGCGTAAGGGGGATGGTAACGATGGTATCCCGTTAGTTAAGTGGGAGCTGGTTCAGGCACCGAAAAAGGCTGGGGACTTGGGGATTGGGGATGCAATGCTTCGAAACACAGCGCTCCTGTTTAAGTGGTGGTGGAGGTTTTCAAAAGAGGAGTGCCCCTTGTAGAAGAAGATTGTATGCTCGTGTAACAACCTGAACCCTGATGTAATGCTAGTAAATCAACAGCTACCGGTTAAAGGAGGGCCCTGGAAAGACATCTGCCAATTGAACATAAAAGAGCAGAGGATAAAAGACAAAATGCTTACTGGCCTGGCGATGGAGGTACGGAATGGAAGGAGCACCCTGCTTTGGGAGGATAACTGGCTGCAAGATGGGCCCCTGAAAGTGACTTTTCCAAGACTCTTTTCTATTTCAAACCAACAAGGAGCTATGATAGGGGATTGTGGATTTTGGGATGGGCTTGAGTGGATATGAAATTTTCAGTGGAGAAGAGAGTTGTTCAAATGGGAGATGGAACTTGTCCACCAGTTTCATGAGAGGCTAAGGCCGGTGAAGTTGTCAGATGGTAAAGAGGATAATATGGTGTGGAAGTTAGATAGTAAAGGGGTATTTTCTACCAAGTCTATTATGCAGGTCCTTCAATCGGAGACTCTGTCAGATGAGATAACGAGCTACAGCTTTACAAGTTCAGTCTGGAGAGGAGTGGTACCTCCGAGAATTGAGCTTTTTGGATGGTTTGTGCTTGTTGGTAGAGTTAATATCAAGGAGAGGTTGAGTAGGCTAGGCATTGTTATGCCCAGTGATAATATCTGTGTTCTTTGTAAGAAGGAGATAGAATCAGTCAAGCATTTATTTCTTCTATGTGAACTAACATGGCAGGTGTGGTGCAGTTGGTTGAGGTCTTTTAGTGAAGCTTGGGCTATTTCTGGTACCATAAGAGAACTGTTTGAGAGTTGGACTGGTAGACATAAGCGAAAACAAGAGCAGGAGAGGTGGCTGACTGGGTTCTTCGCAGTGATTTGGAACATCTGAGTGGAACGTAATGCTAGGATCTTCAATAATAAGGAAGCCAGTGTTGAGTTCGTAATAAGGAGGACGTTTCTGAGCTACAAAGAATGGACCGATAGTGATCATTTTGGTTGTTGATGGCAATGCCGGAAATGACAGAGATTTTTCGTATTTCTATGTAGTACTTGTTGTTTGATTCCTTTGCTTCACTTTACTGCGTTGAGCTTCCTTTGTTTCAAAAAAAAAGTCTATATATTAAAAAGACAAAAGAAGAGTCATGGCTACACACAAAAATTACTGTTTTTGTTTATGCTTAAGATATATTTAGATATACAGCTGTTTAACTTGAATGTTAATGTATAATTCAACTAGAAAGAAAGGACATTATTCTTGCTTTCGATGGATTTTATTTTGTTTTAATTTTATTCAAAAAAAATTTTGATTTGTATCAAATATATTCTGACAGCTAATTTTTTATAACCTTTAACATAAACAAGATACAAAATTTTGTCAGTAATTCCTGATTATTAGGTATTATAATTAAATTAGTGTTAAATTTTTTAAAATTTTAGTTGGCAGGAATAATATAATTAATACAAAATAAAAATTTTTGAACAAAATTAAAATAAAATAAAATTTAAAACTTTTAACAATTTTGAAAAACAAAATATATTTTAACTTTTTTTTTCTTTTACTTCTTCTTTTATCCTTTCTCTAATTTTACATTTTATTTTTCTTTTAATCGTGAGAAAATAAATGTGGTTTACCCATAAGTCAGCGTGGATTTTATGTATCCTTCTTGCTTCTTCCTTACATAATTATTATTAATTAACCATTTCAATTTCAATGATAACAAGTTGACAACACAGTAGTGTTAGAGTATATGGTGTGGTGAAAAAAAGCGAAGGGCCCAGTTGAACCAGATCCCACTTATTGCAAATAATCATATTTCATTGCATTATTGCCTTCATTTCCCTTTCAATATGACTATATCCATATGCTTTGTCAATAATTATATTTTGTTAATGTTGAACCACTAAAATTTTTAATATATGGCACACAAATAATGGGAATGAATCTTTTGTTAAACCTTAAACCTTAAAATTAGTTCAATCTCATGTGTGCAACGTCAGATTACTACTAAATAATATGTTCGGTTGGTCGGGTACCGGACGTTTCGGGTTAGGACTCTGAGGTCAATGCTTCGGTTGATGGGATAGCTCGTCTGGTCGCGGATTCCAGATTCCGGGTGAGCGAGGTCCCGAGCACTTCTGATGGAGAAAGGGGGGGGCCACCTGCAAAGACACTCCGACGCCCTTGTCAGAATATGTGCAGGCGGAGAGAGTGATGTGTGAAAGGTGACGTACCTTGGGGGGAGAGCCAGTCTCCCCTTATATACATGCCAGTAGTGGGCCCTTCCAGTGGGCAGGCCCACACTCTCGAGGGTGTTGTTACACGGCTGTGAACAAGCCGTACGGGACACGTGTTCGGGTCGGGTGGAGGGCGAACCATCGGGCCGGCGCGAACTCGGGTCGGGTCGACCCGCGCGAGTTTTGGGCCAGGCCGTAACAGTGCCCCCGACGCGTCAGCGATGGTCGTGAGGGCCATGGGTGGCGCGTGACGTTTACCTTCATGTGTTGTCGCTGGGTCGTCTGGTCGTGGGAGGGACGCGTCTCTTGTGCGCGTGCCCCTTGATTTGCTGTGGCATTTGTTTGCCGTTTCGTTTTCTGCGCTGGGCATTTAATGCTCATAATGATTTGAAAAAACCCGTGCGTAAAGACTATCTTACCCCTGCTTCCTTTCGCGCTTCTTTGGGGGTGGTTTTTAAGTGGTTTTCGCCCTATCCACCTCCCACTCTTATCATTTCTAACTTCTTCTCTCCCTAACATCCAAAGCTTCCTGCGCGAACTCCTTCCTGCTTCAACTTTCAGCCCAGATTTCCTTCATCTTTCCAGGTAATCTTCTGGTTTCTTTCTTCTGATATCTGCGTTATGCTCTGTTATTGCGTGATTTGTTGTTTGCATCTACTGCATGACTGGTTTTGTTTTTGATAAGAGGTTTTTCTAGTGTTGGGATAGGTGGGTTAGAGAAGGGGTACCATTCCAGGATAGGCTTTTTGGGTGGTTTGTGAAGTAGGTGTAGTCTTTAGCCGTATCTGGTTGTGATTGAGTTGGAAAGACGTAGTTTCTGAGTTTTTTCGAGCTTCCGACCTCATAGACTAACGGAGTGGTACCCCGCTGTAGGTATGCCTCGTGTTGTCTCCCGGTCTTCCGGATCTGCTGCGGCTTACGACCCGTATGCTTGGGTAACTGATGATATAAGGAGTTCACCCAACCAGATGGACTTGGAGGAATTGACGGAGTTCCGGCAAGCCGGTTACCTATGTGGGGGAACTGACGAGGAGGCCAACTACGAGGCCATTGTCCCGCTTCCTCGTGAGCGTATTTATGAGCTCAATTTCCATTCTCCTCGCGTTCCCGATTGGATTTGGTTTTACAAGTCCATGTTCACACAAGTCGGTGTTCGGATACCGTTCTCCGATTTCCAAATGGCGTTGCTGAACCGGATATCCGTCTGTCCGTCTCAACTTCATCCGAACAGCTGGGCTTCGATCCGCTGCTTCGAGATGGTCTGCGAGTACTTGGAGCTACCGGCTTCGGTGGACGTTTTTCTCTATTATTTCAACCTTACCAATCCCTCCAAGCAGGGGAAAGCAAGAAAGGGGTTTCTTTCTTTCCGTGCTGCTCAGGGTAGGAAGATTTTTAGCCTCTTTGAGGATTCCTACCATGGCTTCAAAGATAAATATTTCAAGGTTCGTCCCGTTAAGGGTCGCCATCCCTTCTGGTTGTCGTTAGAGGGGGAGCGCCTTATCCAGACTTACTGGAGCTTTGGCGCGGGGTCGAATCCTTTTGTGAAAGTGTCGTACAAGAGGTTGTCGGCTGTAGATAGGCAGATAGCGGATGTTCTTCTTGCTATCTTTGAAAAGAATCCCGTGAACCCCCACCTTCTCATGGGTGAACGGGAGGCCGGCCGGAGCTATATTCGTGAGTTCCTTTTCTTGTTTGCGTATGTTTCTTGCTTTATTCGTTTGTCGGCTTGACGGCTAACGTTCTTGTTGTTTATCGCAGTGGAAATGTCTGCTACCGTGACTGGTCTTGAGAACCTAATGAAGACCTTTTTTGATGCTAGTGATGATGAGAATGCCGAAGGGAAAGACGCCGGCAAGTCGGAGGGTCCATCGGGGGAAAAAACGGGCCAAGCTTCCCCTGCTCAGGATGCCGAAGCGTCGGGAAAGCAGGGCTTGGGGGATCAGGCTTCCCCTCTTCATGAGGAGGGACCTGCTGACGAGCAGGTGACTCACACCCCTCAACCGGATAGCGATGTGGAGCTTATCCATACTCCTAGGAAGCGAAAGATGTCTTCCAGCCCGGAAGGGGTCCTTACCGTGATGGAGAGGAATTTTGATGCCTCCAAGTTCATTGACTCCCAGTTGATACCCGGGACGGAAGAGCATTTTCATGCGACCGAGCTGTCCGGACAGGCGAGGTGGATGTATCGCACCTTGCTTCGTGGGGCCGTGATAGCTCGGAAGGCTGAGTTTGAGCTATCTGGTATGGAGGCGCTTCGGAGGAAGCTTGAGTCTTCTGTTAAGGCGAATAATGACTTTAAGGCTCAAGTTGAGCTCCTCCAGGGTCAGCTGTCCGAGATGGGGGGAAAGCTTAATGCCGCCGAGGAGAAGTCGTCGTTTATTGCGGAGAGGCTGAAGGCGTCTGATGAGACCGTGGCTCGGCTTCTTGAGCGTGAGATGACATTAGAAAATCAACTGAACGCCGCTCAGGGTCGAGTTGTCGCTTTGGAGAAGGAACGGGAGCAGGCCATTTCGGAAGCGAAGGCCGCTAAGGCAGAGGCCGTTGATCTTAAGAAGAAGCTTAAGGTGGCCAAGGAGCAAGGGAAGAGTGCCATCTTGATGACCGAAGATGCCCTGAAGGCCCAGCTGAAGATTGCTGCTCCCGATTTCGAGATCTCGTCAATTGGTGTTTTCAAGACTATCCAGGACGGGAAAATTGTCGATATGCCGAGGAAGTGAGGTCTTATAACTTAGGATATTTTGTAATGTATTTGTCGAACAACCTGTTGATGCTTTGTCGTTTTGTTTGCCTTGAACAATTTTACGTGTTCGTTGCACGTTTTGACGCTTTGTAAGTTATCATCGTTTGATTGCTATGATTTCTTGCTTATTTCATTATTTTGTCGTGTTGTCGTTTTCGTGTTACCGTTTGTTCTGGGCGGGCTTATGTCTTGTGCCCGTCTTGCCGTTTTCGTATTTGGTAGCAGTTCGGACCGGTTTGGTCACGTAGTCGTTGAATTGGTTGAGGCCTATGTGCCGTCTGGCTCCCGGGGTGATCAGTCCCGGGGTGCCGTTTTAGATTACACGAGGAACAGATATCAAGTAAGAGAGTTTAAACAAAAAATTTGAACAAGTTAAAATTAGTCGACAGTTGGGTAAGTATTTGACAAGGTAAGTAAACAAGTTGAATTAACATCTGGACGGGGCGAATACTAACTCTCTGGCTAGGCTCTCTGGTCGTTGAGCCGGTGGGTCACGAGTAGAACCTCTTTAGGTTGGTTGCGTTCCATGTTCTGGGTATTTCCTTGCCGTCCAATTTTTCGAGTTTGTAAGCGCCCTTGCCGAGTACCTCCCTTACCCTGTAGGGGCCCTCCCAGTTTACCGCCAGCTTGCCTTCTCCTGGCGTCGGGACGCCGATGTCGTTGCGTCGCAGGACGAGGTCCCCTTCTTCGAAGTCTCGTTTGAGGACTTTTGCGTTGTAACGCAGGGCTATTCTTTGTCTTAGCGCCGTCTCTGTTAGGTGAGCCATCTCCCTTGTTTCTTCGATCAAGTCTTTCTCAATCGCTTCGCTCATGCCCGCGAGGAGTAGTCGGGGGCTTGGTTCGCCGATTTCAACTGGTATTACCGCGTCGACCCCATAGGTTAGGCGAAAGGGGGTTTCTCCCGTGGCGCTTTGCTCGGTTGTCCGGTAGGACCATAGGACGGAGGGGAGTTCGTCGGCCCAGTTTCCCTTCTTGCTGTCTAGGCGCTTCTTTAGACCAAGAAGGATGACTTTGTTTGCGGCCTCTACCTGCCCGTTTGTTTGGGGATGTTCTACTGAAGAGAACTTTTGCTTTATTCCCAGGCCAGAGAGGAATTCCATGAATTTCTTGTCGGTGAACTGGGTTCCATTGTCCGAGATAACGACCTCTGGGATGCCGAAACGGGTTATCACCTGCCTCCACATGAACTTCCGGCAGTTGGAGGACGATATGGTGGCTAGTGGTTCAGCCTCTACCCATTTGGTGTAGTAGTCAATGGCTACAATGAGGTATTTGACTTGTCCTGGGCCGACCGGGAAGGGTCCCAGGAGGTCGACTCCCCATTGTGAAAAAGGACGCGTAGTCGTTAGTGAGCTTAGCTCGGAGGCTGGTGCTTTGTGAAAGTTGGCGTTTTGTTGACACTTTGTGCATTTTGTGACAAATTCCTTCGAGTCCTTCATCATTGTTGGCCAGTAGTATCCTGCTCGGACGAGCTTCCTTGCTAGGGCTTTGCCCCCGATGTGATGTCCGCAACACCCTTCGTGGACTTCTCTGAGCACGTAGTCCGTTTGGTCGGGGTGCAAACACTTCAATAGGGGCTGGCTGAGTCCCTTTTTGAATAGTTGTCCTTGTATGATTGCGTATCTGGCCGCCTCCCTTCTTAAAGCTTTGGCCGCCTTCTCATCTTCGGGTAACTTGCCAAGTTCCAGGAAGGTGGTAATGGGGTCTAGCCATGAGGGGCTCGCCCCCGTCAGGTGGAGGGCGACCGTTGGTTCCTTCACCATGCCCTGGATGAGCGACCGGTTACCCGATCCTGGCTTTGTGCTCGCTAGCTTCGACAAAAGGTCTGCTCGTGTGTTCTTTTCTCTTGGAACGTGCTGGATAATGACCTCCTGGAACTGGCTCATCGTTTGTTTAACCTTTTCCAAGTATTTTTGGAGGAGGGGGTCCCGGGCTTGGTAGCTTCCGTTTACCTGCGAGGTGACGACTTGGGAGTCGCTGCATACTTCAACCCTTGTCGCCCCGACTTCCCGAGCCAGTACTAATCCGCCTAGGAGAGCCTCATATTCAGCTTGGTTGTTTGACACTGGGAACTCGAACTTGGTCGATTGCTCATAGATGACCCCTGCTGGGCTTTCCAAGATGACCCCTGCTCCTCCGAACGTTTGGTTGGAGGCTCCGTCCACATGAAGCCTCCACCGTGTGCCCGTTTCCTCGGAAGGATCGCCCGTTACCTCCACTAAGAAGTCAGCCATTGCCTGTGCCTTGATTGCATGTCGAGGCTCATACTGCAGGTCATATTGTGAGAGCTCGATGGCCCAGGTCATCATCCTTCCAGCCAAATCAGGTTTTTGCAATATTTGCCGAATCGCCTGATCTGTCCTTACAACTATACGGTGACTTTGGAAGTATTGTCTTAACCTTCGGGAGGATACTAGGAGCGCCAGCGCTAGTCTTTCCAGTTTGCTGTACCTCAGCTCTGGTCCCTGGAGTGCCCTGCTCACGAAGTAGACGGGCTGTTGTGTCCTCGCTTCTTCTGTGACGAGGACCGCGGCAAGCGCTTCCTCGGTTACTGATAGATAGAGGTAGAGTGGTTCTCCGGCTCTGGGTTTCCCGAGGACTGGTGGTGCCGCCAAGATTTGCTTGAAGTGGTTGAATGCTTCTTCGCATGCTGGTGTCCATTCGAACGTCACTCCCTTTCTCATTAAGTTGAAGAAAGGTATGGCCTTTGCCGCCGATGCGCCGAGGAAGCGGGACAAAGCTGTCAATTTCCCAGCGAGTCTTTGGACGTCTTTGATGCAACCCGGACTCTTCATTTGAAGGATAGCCTGGCATTTTTCGGGATTGGCTTCCACTCCTCTTTGAGTGATCATGAAGCCTAGGAACTTTCCGGCCTCCATGGCGAACGCGCATTTGAGTGGATTAAGCCTCATGCCGTGTTGTCGTAGGGACGAGAAAACATCGTTAAGGTCACTCAGGAGGTCGTCAGGTCGGGCGGTTTTTGCGAGTATGTCATCTACGTAAACTTCCATTGTTTTACCCAGGAGTTCGCTGAATATCTTATTCATCAACCTTTGGTATGTGGCTCCTGCGTTTTTTAGGCCAAATGGCATGACCTTGTAACAATAGATGCCTCCTGGCGTTATGAATGCCGTTTTTTCCTCGTCAGGTCGGTGCATCGGTATCTGATTATACCCTGAATAGGCGTCCATGAAACTCAGATATCTGTACCCTGCCGCTGCGTCAACGAGCGTATCAATATTAGGTAGGGGGTAGCAGTCCTTGGGACAAGCCTTGTTGAGGTCAGAGTAGTCTACGCACATTCTCCACCTCCCGTTGTGTTTTTTAACCAGAACCACATTCGACAACCAAGTCGAGTAATCCAATTCCCGGATGAATCCCGCTTCTAAGAGGCTGGCCGTTTGCTTGGCTACCTCGTCCGCCCTTTCCTGCGACATTTTCCTCCTTCTCTGGGCCACTGGTTTGGCTCCTGTCTTTACGGCCAGGTGGTGTGACATGAGCTGGGGGTCTATTCCTGGCATGTCGGCAGGCGTCCAGGCAAAGAGATCGGCGTTAGCCCTGATCATCTCCATCAAAGGCTCCTTTATTTCGTGCGGGAGGTTCCTGTTTATGAATGTGAACTTATCGTGCTCCTCGCCGACTCTGAACTTCTCCAAGTCTCCTTCTGGCTCTAGTCTGGGTTTGTCGTCTACCCTGGCGTCCAGGTCGGCCAGGAAAACTCCTGACGCCTCCTTTGATTTTTTCCTGAGAGAGAGGCTGGCATGGTCGCAAGCGACTGCCGTTTCCAAGTCGCCCCGGAGGGATCCCACGGATCCGTCATCGGTGATGAACTTCATCACCAGTAGTTTCGTACTGATAGCCGCCCCCAGGTCGTTAATGGTCTTTCTCCCCAGGATGATGTTATAGGCCGTTGAATCTCGTAATATTACAAAGTCTGCCATGATTGTCCTTCGTCTTTGCCCTTGCCCCACAGAGGTCGGGAGTGTGATGATTCCATCTGGCTTTATGAAGTGGTCTCCTAACCCTACCACACCGTGCTGGTGGGTCGTCAGGACGGAATCTCTCAATCCCAGGGCATCGAAAACGTTTCGGAACATGATGTTTGAGTCTGCCCCCGTGTCTACCAGGATTCGTTTGACGAGGCCAGTTCCGACCCTAGCCGTGATGACCATGGGCGGACTTTCCGGCGCTTCGTCGAACCATTGGTCCTCCGGGCCGAAAGAGATAGGTGGGAGACCCTTAAGGCCTCTACCAGGTGGGGCGGAGACCGCTAAGACCTTGGCATCTTTCTTCTGCGCCGATTTCGACCTCGGGGCGGTATTCCTGGCCGTCACCACGTTTACCACCGTGAGACCGTGGTCGTCACCCTCTGGCTCCTGTCGTCGTCTTGTTGGTCGGGATCTGTCCTCGTTGTCGTTGTCCCGGTTGCGTCTCCTTGGTTCCCTTATAAGGTGAGAGAAGTCGGCGAGTTTGCCGTCCCTTATAGCTTGCTCGAGGGCGTCCTTTAGGTCAAAGCAGTCTTGGGTCTTGTGCCCGTAACCCTTGTGGTACTCGCAGTAGAGGTTCTTGTTTCCTCCCGTCCTGTCCTTCAGTGGTCGGGGCTTCGACAGTATCCCCTTTTCTGCTATCTGTTGGTAAACTTCAGTGATCGATGCCGTAAGGGGGGTGTAGTTGGTGAACCTCCCAACTCGGGGGAACGGTTTGGATGGTTTGCTCGGACCGCCATCCTTGGCGTGTTCCTTTGGTCTTTCTCTGGCTTCGGAGTGCCGGGATGGGTTGTAGGCGGGCTGCCGCTTATTGGCAGCCACGACCCGGCTGACTTCCTCGTCATTAATGTATTCTTTGGCCACGCATTGGATCTCTTGCATCGTCCAGACGGGCTTCGTGGTGAGGTGTTTCCTGAAATCCTCATTTGACAGCCCGTTCGTTAAGCACAAACTTGCCACTGAGTCCGTCAGACCGTCAATCTCCAAGCACTCGTCATTAAAACGGTCCAGGTACTTCCTGGTCGGCTCTCCGGGTCTCTGTGTCACCCCCAGCAAATTGATTGGGTGTTTGGCTTTGACAATCCTAGTTGTGAACTGAGCCAAGAAGGCGCGGCTGATGTCGGTAAATTGGGTCACCGAGCCTTGCGGGAGGTTGTTAAACCACCGTATTGCCGGGCCCGCTAAGGTGACCGGGAAAGCGCGACATCTGACCTCGTCTCCCACCCCTTCTAGGTTCATCCTGGCCTCGAAGGCCGTCAAGTGTTCTAGGGGGTCTTGTGTTCCGTCATACTTCATGTCTGTCGGTTTGTCAAAATGTTTTGGTAATCGGACCTCGAGTACAGAGCGGTGGAAAGGGGTCGCTCCTATTATGACAGGTCCACGGGCAGTTCTTCTCGACTCATTGTTCTCGCGGTGACGTTCCTCGTTGCCTCTGTTCGACGCGCGCCGCCTTTCGTGCCGGGCGTAGATAATGGGGTCGCGACTTCTTCTTCGGGGGCGTATCCGTTCCTCAGTGCTCTCCGATTCGCAATGGGGGCTCGGCGTGCGCCTCGAGCGGCTTCTTGAACGGGAACGGGTGGGGCTCCGCTCTGGGGAGCGTTGGTCGCGCTCTCTTTCTGCTAGTCTGCGCTCTAAGTCTTGCATTCTGTGGCGTAGTTCTTGCATTATCCTGGCGTGGTTGTCACCCGTCCCCCCGAAGGGGCGTCTCTCGTGAGTCTGCGTCGCATCCCTCGTGGGCGATCGTTGCTGCTGCCGGGATTCCGTCGCGACGGCGCCTCCCCGAGTATGGGAGGCGCTACCTCGGAACCAGTCCCAGTCTGGACCAGTACGAAATCCATGAACGTCTTTCCCCACAGACGGCGCCAATGTTCGGTTGGTCGGGTACCGGACGTTTCGGGTTAGGACTCTGAGGTCAATGCTTCGGTTGATGGGATAGCTCGTCTGGTCGCGGATTCCAGATTCCGGGTGAGCGAGGTCCCGAGCACTTCTGATGGAGAAAGGGGGGGGGCCACCTGCAAAGACACTCCGACGCCCTTGTCAGAATATGTGCAGGCGGAGAGAGTGATGTGTGAAAGGTGACGTACCTTGGGGGGAGAGCCAGTCTCCCCTTATATACATGCCAGTAGTGGGCCCTTCCAGTGGACAGGCCCACACTCTCGAGGGTGTTGTTACACGGCTGTGCACAAGCCGTACGGGACACGTGTTCGGGTCGGGTGGAGGGCGAACCATCGGGCCGGCGCGAACTCGGGTCGGGTCGACCCGCGCGAGTTTTGGGCCAGGCCGTAACATAATATATCATAAGATGTTGCTCCAAATAACTTAATAAACAAATAATAATAATAATAATAATAATAATAATAATAATAATAATAAGTAAATGGAAAGTGACGCCAAAATATTATTCAACAAATCTTTGATTTTTAAGCTTTAATTTCACGGTGAAGCCATTGCTTTCACCTTTCAATTTCCACAGTTTCAATTTCCACAGGTGGCATTTGCATTGGCGACTTCAATTATTAATAACTAATAAGGATTGTTTTGGTCAAATTTGAATTACATCAAGCAAACTGAGAACAGAACTCTAAGCTGGAATTTTCTGTAAATTAGCAACGCCATCGTACCTAGTCTAAAAAAGTACACATTTTGTATCCCTGAAACAAATTAAAATAAGTGAAACGAATTTTGTAGTACTAGTTGCATTGAGACTATGGTCTCCAATTTAAGCACGTTTAATAAAAGGAATATTCTCAAATTGTAATTAGATATTCCAATTTAATTTTTATTCACTGGTTGTTGTTCTACTTGTTCTGGGGTCCATCGGATTATTGATTTAGATAGATTGTGAACATGAGCATCAATGGCGGCTGTTTAATATGTGTTCAATTACTATGATCAATTTTGTACAGCTAATAACAGCTAACGGTCTTACCAAAATGAGATAGAAGCGTTTGACAATAATCTTAATACATTGTATCTCATTCCAATTATTTTTATAGGCTTCTTAATAATTAGATGCAAGGAAATTCGGAAAAACAAATGTGTATTAGCAAAATTTCTGTTTGGAAAATTTCAATTCTCTAACAAAAATGAGAGAAAAACAACTTTATCTGAGTAGAAACGAACATGATTAACGTTAGAAAATAACAAAGCAAAAAACGAATGAAAAAGAACAAAGTGTGAATTTACTTATAAAAGAAAATAACAAGAAAGAACAAAGTGTGAATGGGAGGTTCCTAAGTAGGGATGAAAGTTTTTAATGTTACAAAATTTTGAAGACTAATTTAATTGAGTGAAAATTTAGGGGATCATCAGCTTGAGTAACAGTAAAATTTTAGAGACCATTTTAACCACTTATGCATTCTTAATTAGTAGTGTTCGTTATATTTATTTTAATTTTCTGATTTTGGTGGCATAAGTAATTATCAATTAATTATCAATTATTTGAACAGGTAAAACAATAAAAAATTTATCTTTTTTTTTTTTTAATTTCTATTTCCCTTACCTTAATTTTTTGTTCATTTACTATTTTGTTGGCCGATTATTGAATGAATAAAAGTTAGTTTCCTAACAAAATTAAAAGTTAAAATAAAAATATTTCTGCATCCAAAACTTAAGAATATGAAGTAAGTGTTTATATTTTCTGCCAAGCCAGTTTTCAACATGACTATTACGCATCTCACACCTCGACTCACCACTCATGTAATTCAGCTCCAATTGGTGTTTATGTCCTGTTACTTGTTCAATCATTAAATTTACTATTATTCTGACATTTGATTTGTCACTGGGAGAACCAATCTCTGCATGATTCAATAATTTTATATACTTTTTGAATTTTACCCGTTCTTCTTATTCTAGAGTTTTTCGCAGTTCTATCTACATCTACAAAATTCTCACATAATTGTTTGCACTTTGTTTGGCAGTTCTATTTATATTCCAAATTTCATAGTTGTTTTAAATTCTGATCATTTTTCTTAATAGTATTTTAGTTTTCTAATTTTACTACTTTTAATAAGTTTGCTGCATGAATTTTAAAAAAAAATGTTATAATATATTTAGGATATAATAAATTAACATAGTATTTAATTTTTTTAATTGATTGTATATTTAATTAGTTTGATATTAGATTGATTTTGTTATTATAATTAAATTGCTTGTATTTTTCACCTATAAATAATTATTCTTCATTATATATTTTTATAATATCTAAATACTAAGTTTATTTTTTAGTTTTTATCATAAATTTTATAAAGAGTAACTAATAACTGTATATGGATCCTTCTTTAACAAACAATTAGATTTATTGTGGTGAAATAAGCTATTTTATGTATGTGATTCGAGAGGGTATATCAACGAGACAAGTAGGGGTGTCCATGGATCGGATCCGATCCGTATATCCACGGTATTTATCCGAATTCGATCCGAAAATTGCGGATATGGATCCGATCCGCAAGGCTTTTGGATCGGATCGGATTGGATCCGCACACTAATCGGATCGGATTGCGGATTTTGTGTTGGTATCCGCATATCCGATCCGCATATCCGCGTATCCGCAAAATTAAAGAAATAAATAAATAAATATTCTTTTTATGTTTTATTTCAATTAATAATTATCATATATGTTATATTATTTTAATTTATTATTTAAAAAAAGTATGTTTAATATTATTTTAAGAGTAAACATATTTAAAAGAATAGAAAAAATGAATTTTATTGATATTTTTTAATAAAAATAAGCTTTTAAAAATATTTTTGTGTTTTGCGGATATATCCGATATCCGATCCAATCCGATCCGCAAATGTGCGGATCGGATTGGATCGGATCCAACCTTAAAAGCTGCGGATATTGGATCCGATCCGATCCGATAATTTTAATGCGGATTGGATCGAATTTTTGGCCATATCCGATCCGATCCGATCCGCGGACACCCCTAGAGACAAGACGGAAGCGGGGATGCTTCCATGCTCCCAGTCTTCAAATCTTGATCTTGTTATTCTGTAGTCTCTTAGTACTTTAAGGTAGCGTTTGTTTTGAGGTACTGAGACAGAGACTGAGAGACTGAGACTCAGGATCGTGTTTGTTAGTTTAGAGACTGGTACTAAAATTTCTGTCTCTGTCTCTAAAATCTCAGTATTTCAGTACCTCCAAAAAGTAGGGACACAGGGGACTGAAATTTTTAGAGATGGAGACTGAAACTTTAATAACATTTTATACCTAAAATACTTTCATTTCAATTAATTAATTCCAATTTTACCCTTTGTGCAAATTAAATTAGAGTTTCATTCTTGTTTCAATTCCTATCTCCCATTTTGCACTAAACAGAATACTGAGATTTATTTCAATCCCTGTCTCTTAGTCTCAGTCTTTCAGTCTTAGTCTTTCCGTCTCTATCTCTCTACCAAACGCTACCTAAGCAATTCAATTTCCTCAACAAACTCAAAGAAAAACTTATAATCACTGAAAATTGTTATTATCACAAAAAAAAAACATATTTGACAGAAGGAAGCAGATGCTTTAAATCATGCTTGGGTGGCTCATCCTTCTTAGTAGGAACATGTATTGCCTCCTTGGATGATAGACAATCATCAATGCCAGCCACACCATCCTCAGCAGAGGGCTCCTTTTTTTTTTTGTACCCGTTCTCAGGGAGTGATCCTCTCTAATGAGAAAAAAACTGGATGGTATCCAGTGTTCAATCTAACTATTCATTGTTCTCTCTCTTATTTATTTTTGGTCCCACTCATAGAATCAAAAGTGATAGATCACACTATATTCTATCAATTGTTAAAAAAACTGGAGAGGATCCTTTTCTCCATTCCCATTCCCACCATGGGATAATATTTACCCCACTGCCATTTGTAGTCTCCGCGGAGTCCATTTTCCATATTTTCTTTACAATTTTCTATGAAAATTCTAATGAGAATGTCTTAAAAATATTGAATTTTTTTAAAAAAAATCATAATATATTGGAACAACATACAAAATTACAAATACATCTTATCTAAAATTACAAATAAGTTAAAATATAATGAATAAAAATATATCGGCTAAAGTATACTTTTTGTCCCTAATGTTTTCGAAAATTTTAAAAAATACCTTTAACGTTTAATTTTGTTCAATGTTATCCTCAACGTTTTCAATAAATTTTAATTTTATTCTTATGATTAATTTTTAATAGTAAACGTGTGGTCAATATTTTTCTTTTCAATTTTACCCGTCTCTCATGTATCAGTTTCTTTCCATGTTTTTTCGTTATCATACTCCACTCTCTCTCTGAACATTTTTAACACAGTACTTAAACCCACCACCACCGACCCGTCCCACTACCCACCCGCTCCATGTTGCACCATCGCACACCTTACTACACCATCGTCACTCTCACTAGTCACTACTACTACTACTACTACTACTACTACCCTGACCTTCTATCTTGCACCATCACTCTCTTCACTTCACTACCTCCATGCACCATCTCATCATATCATTATCAACATTAACAACATTAACAAAATCACACCTATTCGCTTCCCACGACTTTCATGACACTTCCCCCCCCCCTTCCTCTCCCCCTCCTTTTTCATTCTCACTTTTCTTGATTTCTTTTACTTTTTTTTTATTTCTCATCTTCTCTATTGCATGTTATTTTGTTGATGTTAATTATGATTTTGAATGGAGTTAAGGTTGAATTTGTGATGGTGGGGACACAACATTTTGGGTTGTAGCAGAGAAAAGAGAGAGGGGGGGGCAATGGCGGTTTGATGGAAGGGGTGGTGGCTATTGTTGATGATGTAGTTGATGGACGATTCAATGGTAGAGGCAGTGGAGTGGTGCTTGGTGGTTGTTGATATGTGGTGTAGTGTGAGGTGAGGGAGGGGTGCTGTGATGAAGTGCTAGTGGTGCAGTGGGTGGTGGAGAGCTAGTGGTGAGGGTGGGATGGCAATGGTGGCTGTGTTGGAGTAAAAGAAAAATTGTTGATGATAAGAGGTGGTGGTTATAGGAGGAGGGGTGAAATTGGAAAGAAAAATATTGACCATATATTGACTATAAAAAAATTAATGATAAAAGTAAAATTGAAACTTATCGAAAACGTTAAAGATGACATTAAAACAAATTAAATGTTAGAGATAATAAACATACTTTATCCAAGTATACCTATTAACAAAATATTATTTCCTAACAAGATATAACATTGCAAATCAATAAAAAGGGCAAACAATAATTCACAATCAATAAACCAAAGGGTAAAATAATCAAATAAATTATCTCTAATCCAAAATTAACAAATAGATCAAACCAAAGAAATCATGAAATGGAAAAAAAGAGAAAAGAACAAGACAAAGAAGAAGAGTAATGTGTGGAGGCTGGAGGTGTACTGAGGCAGAAAGTGCGTGACAAACCAAAACACTGGAGGCATGGTGAGGTTGGAGGTGCAGCGAGGATAGAGACATGCGAGCAATGACGATAAATAAGATCATTGTCGAGGGAAAGGGAGCAGTGACGACGAACCAAAACTAGAGAGAAGCAACAACAATGACATGACAAAGAAAATAAAGACGTGAAAGTGAGACATAAGACGACGATCGGCTGCAAGCTTCGGATGGAGATGACGAAGATGGTTGGGAGCTTTGTATGGAGAGGATACAGGTAGCTGGGGAGCTCTGGGCAGAGACAATGAAGACGGCAGGGAGGTTGGGATGGAGATGATGAAAGAGGTTGATGTTGATGGATATGCACCGTAAAAGAAAGGGAGTTGATGTGCTACAACTTCTCTTGATGAATTAAGGTTACATTCGTAACATCCGTAATGTTAAGAAGACAAAAGAATAGTCAAAATTTGTCTTATTTAACATTTATTAATTAATGCAACATTAATAAATGATAAATAAAATAATTTTGACTGTTTTTTTAATATTTTTCACCAATCATTTCACACACACATATACATATATATATAATTACTAAAATATCTATAACCAACCCTTAAAATATTAAGTGTAATTAAATAAATTTGAGAATCACAGAAAATGGGGGCGGAATCTTCGCCTGGCTCCGTGCATTTGCCTCGAGAATTTTTTTTTCAATTATTCTCCACAAACAAGCTATTTTACCATACAAGTTCATACAAGTTATTTTTTCCTAAATAACTCTCATGCGCACGTCTCTA